>NC_092154.1:39747143-40022143 GCF_045791955.1 Oncorhynchus clarkii lewisi | reverse complement strand
GGAAACACAACAGCAGAGGGTGCTGTGAGGTGTGGCTGTGCGACAGGGAAGGCAGATTGAGCAGGTGTGTCAAAGCATGCATGTATAGTGGAAGGAGAGATAGCTCCGTACAATTTAAAGAAGCTTTGAGTTTGACAAACACAGTACACATGCCAATGATAGAGGTAGAAATAAGATATTACTGGATACAGGATGCAGCATGGTATTTTTGCCCCCTGTATTTAGTATTTAGCGCGGCAGACACAGTGAAGTTAAAGGAGCATGGATGGTTATTGTGCCTGAATAGAATGGATGTTACAGTAAGGTGTAGCTGTACAGGCTTGTATTGTACCCTAATATGTGCAGCAGCAGAGGAGCCTGGGTGGCGTACAGGTGTAGCTGTACAGGTGTAGCTGTACAGGTGTAGCTGTACAGGTTTGTATTGTATTTGTTTGTATTGTATTGTACCTGAATATGTGCAGCAGCAGAGGAGCCTGGGTGGTGTACAGGTGTAGCTGTACAGGTTTAGCTGTACAGGCTTGTATTGTACCTGAATATGTGCAGCAGCAGAGGAGCCTGGGTGGCATACAGGTGTAGCTGTACAGGTTTAGCTGTACAGGCTTGTATTGTACCTGAATATGTGCAGCAGCAGAGGAGCCTGGGTGGCATACAGGTGTAGCTGTACAGGTGTAGCTGTACAGGCTTGTATTGTACCTGAATATGTGCAGCAGCAGAGGAGCCTGGGTGGCATACAGGTGTAGCTTTACAGGTGTAGCTGTACAGGCTTGTATTGTACCTGAATATGTGCAGCAGCAGAGGAGCCTGGGTGGTGTACAGGTGTAGCTGTACAGGCTTGTATTGTACCTGAATATGTGCAGCAGCAGAGGAGCCTGGGTGGCGTACAGGTGTAGCTGTACAGGTGTAGCTGTACAGGCTTGTATTGTACCTGAATATGTGCAGCAGCAGAGGAGCCTGGGTGGCATACAGGTGTAGCTTTACAGGTGTAGCTGTACATGCTTGTATTGTACCTGAATATGTGCAGCAGCAGAGGAGCCTGGGTGGCATACAGGTGTAGCTGTACAGGTGTAGCTGTACAGGCTTGTATTGTACCTGAATATGTGCAGCAGCAGAGGAGCCTGGGTGGCGTACAGGTGTAGCAGCAGAGTGGGTGGAGCCTACAGGGCAGTTCAGAGCCACGGATGACACTTTGGAGGAGATGGTGCTCTGATGACAAAATCAGGGAGGTCATTCCATTTCTCAACACTATCACACCGTTTTCACTCCATGTATTGTATGGATGCCCTTAAATCTCTTACCAATAAAAGTGTTTGAGCTAAATAATTTTGGGCATTTTTTGCATTGGGTGTGTCTCAATCAACTGAGCCCGCCGATGTCAGCCATTAGCCTTTGGGATGGCTGGGAGCAGCGGTAGAGTGTTTTTTTGTGAGACGAGAGAGGATCTTCAGAATGCTTTCGCTCAGGAAAACAAAAGTCTGTAAACTTTGAACGGTTTGAGCTGCGAACTATTACGATCCCATTCTGAAAAGCTTAGGCTGTCACGAACATGTACGCACTGTCTGTTTTATGACGTTCAGAAGCCGCATGGGAAGCAAAGACGCCACCGTCCCAGCACCCTACAAAATGACTGTGCAGTAAAAATGACTGGAAGTGAATGTTATTTTTTTCTACATAGAACATAATAAACATTTATAGATTTTTTCCGTCAAACCATAATTCTTTCTGAATCATATTTTTGCCATGTATTTCTGTGTTATTCAATCTGTTTCTATGGGCTCATAGCAGTTAGGGCAAATTCAATGTTTCATAAAATAATGTTTCCACTTGTTATGTTGTATAAAATTTTGTTCTGTATCTATGGACGCGAGCGACCCAGTAGTTCGTCCTAAATGTGCCATTACTATACTGGCCGTCAACGTTCTCATCTCTTGCTTGCTAGTTAACCAGCTACAGCTAATTTACAGTCACATCAAAAAGTGCAGCCAGATTAACAACAGTAACAGCATTTGCATTTGTTTAAGCTGTTTTCTAGTGACATTTATTTGGAAACATCCAGAACAATGAGCTAATGAGGCGCGATTTCACCTGGCATAGAAAATGTGCTCACTCATCAGAACACTGTTGTTCAGAGGAACTAGCCAACAACACAGCTACAGTAACACAATCACTTCAAACTGGAAGGCTGGAAAGAGTGCGTTTCATTTAAATATATATATTTTTACTTAAAAAAATATATATATCCATAAAAATAATGTCAGCTGATTCATGATTTCATGATTCATGACTGGTTGAGAAACACTGCCTGCCTGCCTCGTCCCAACACGTTCATTACTATGGGATAGCAGGAGATCGAATTTCAATATTGAAACAATGTTGCAAATGTCAGAGAGACAGACAGCAAGGTTTATACAAATCTCCGCTGTTGAAAACTAAATGTTAGTCTAAAAGAAATGTGAGATAATGTCTAGATGCTTTTTGTAGTGAAGGTCAAGTTTATAAATTGCCTGGTTGGGCTGATGAGACAGTGGATTGCGCAGTCAGATGGAACAGAGTAAATAGGCATTTTAACGCCATAGATTTAGCCGGTGGCAACTTGTGGAATAGACACTGGCTGGAATGAAGTTTTAACCAATCAGCATTCAGGAATAGACCCACCTGTTGTATAAATATTTTGTATACCTACAGGGGTCCTAAAATACAAAATCTATTTTATTAATATCCTAAAACAATTCCATATGTTAGGTTAGTTGATATCATTGAAAAAAAGCTTAGACCTTACTTAGGAATACATTTACCTTGAAATGGGATTTCTGGAAATGGTTTGGATACGTGTTTGGCTTGTGGAAAACCACAAGTGTCCTGAAAAAACAAACCAGTATTTTGAATCAACCCCTTGGACTGTAAGACAAAGAGCAGTGGTCTTCAGAGCCATAGAAATACAGTACCACATAGCTATAAACCAATGGGTCTTACTGGAAGCACTTGGAGAAGTCATCCAGGTCTACCCAGGACTCCTGTAACATCGGCTTCTCAGAAACGAACAAATCCTGAGACTTCAGCAGCGCCGGGCTGGGCTCCTTAGCCTGTTTGGACCGCTCTGTGGCTGGGGCAGTCTCACACAGCTCCTGATCTGCAGAGAGGACAGGTCACAAAGTGAATATCGCTGAAATGTTAGCGAGCATCTCAAACTGACACAGATCATGATGAGAAAGCTTTGTGTAAAAGCTATAGAATTGATTGGTGAGCTGCTTTTGATCTATATTATTGTGAGCTACAAAGTATATGAGAGTTATTCATGAACTGTACAGTAGATCAAACAGTTGAATTTGGAAGTTTACATACACTTAGGTTCGAGTCATTAAAACTTGTTTTTCAACCACCCCACAAAATCTTGTTAACAAACTATAGTTTTGGCAAGTCGGTTAGGACATCTACTTTGTGCATGACACAAATAGGCTAATTGACATCATTTGAGTCAATTGGAGGTGTACCTATGGATGTATTTCAAGGCCTACCTTCAAACTCAGTGCCTCTTTGCTTGACATCATGGGAAAATCAAAAGAAATCAGCAAAGACCACAGAAAAAAAATTGGAGACCTCCACAAGACTGGTTCATCCTTGGGAGCAATTTCCAAATGCCTGAAGGTACCACGTTCATCTGTACAAACAACAGTATGCAAGTATAAACACCATGAGACCACGCAGCCGTCATAACGCTCAGAAAGGAGACTGTCTCATCTCTGTCTCCTAGAGATGAACGTACTTTTGTGTAAAAAGTGGAAAATCAATCCCAGAACAACAGCAAAGGACCTTGTGAAGATGCTGGAGTAAACAGGTACAGAAGTATCTATATCCACAGGAAAATGAGTCGGAGGAAAAAGGGGGAGGCTTGCAAGCCGAAGAACACCATCCAAAAAAGGAAGCACGGGGGTGACAGCATCATGTTGTGGCGGTGCTTTGCTGCAGGAAGGACTAGTGCACTTCACAAAATAGATGACATCTTGAGGAAGAAAATTATGTGGATATATTGAAGCAACATCTCAAGACATCAGTCAGAAAGTTAAAGCTTGGTCACAAATGGGTCTTCCAAATGGACAATGACCTGAGCATACTTCCAAAGCTGTGGCAAAATGGCTTAAGGACAACAAAGTCAAGGTATTGGAGTGACCATCACAAAGCCCTGAACCTCAATCCTAGAGACAATTTGTGGACAGAAATTAAAAAGCGTGTGCGAGCAAGGAGGCCTACAAACCTGACTCAGTTACACCAGATCGGTCAGGAGGAATGGGCCAAAATTCACCCAACTTATTGTGGGAAGCTTGTGGAAGGATACCCGAAGCCTTTGACCCAAGTTAAACAATTTAAAGGCAATGCTACCAAATACTAATTGAGTATATGTAAACTTCTGACCTACTGGGAATGTGATGAAATAAATAAAAGATGAACTAAATCATTCTCTACTATTATTCTGACATTTCACATTCTTAAAATAAAGTGGTGATCCCAACTAACCTAAGACAGGGAATTTTTACTAGGATTAAATGTCAGGAATTATGAAAAACTGAGTTTAAATGTATTTGGCTAAGGTGTATGTAAACTTCCGACTTCAACTGTAATCAAAGCAAATGCGAGCTATTCATGAACTGTACAGTAGATCAAACAATCAAAGTGCATGAGAGCTATTCATAAACTGTACAGTAGATCCAACATAATCAAAGTACATGCAAGCTATTCATAAACTGTACAGTAGATCCAACATAATCAAAGTGCATGAGAGCTATTCATGAACTGAACAGTAGATCAAACAATCAAAGTGCATGAGAGCTATTCATGAACTGTACAGTAGATCAAACAATCAAAGTGCATGAGAGCTAATCATGAACTGAACAGTAGATCAAACAAAGTGCATGATAACTAATCATGAACTGTACAGTACATCAAACATAATCAATGCCTATAAGAGTTATTCATGAACTATACAGTAGATCAAACATAATCAATGCCTATAGCAACATTTGAAGCCTTTACAAACTAAACCCCAAAACTAAGGAAATTAATAAGTATCAGCTGAATTTTTTTATGACACATTTTATGGCTTAGAGATAAAGTGTTGCTATTAAATATAAATAGCAGTGTTTTTCTAGTGACTCATAGGGAAATCGGTCTGTGCTGATCTACAGTGGGCCATGTGGCATCTGGGGCCCATACATTAACATATATTCAGGAGACTCAGATCAACACTGCTCACTCCCACATAATGCTTCCATGTAAACATACATATGAGTGATCATATATCAGTGAAGTTCCACTCAAAGAGAAGATGATCCCTGTGGTGCTACATAGGGATATAGGCAAAGCGCCGTACTGAGCAATGGTCATCCTGTTACTCCAATGGCAGGTGTTACCAAGCAACGAAAAGAGGGGAAGAGGGAGGCTGGATAATTGGACGGTTATGATAAAGCATAACTCCAGAAGCATCTTCAAAGAGTCTCAGCCAAGGAGGGAGGGTAGTAAAGGGGGAAAGAGGATGGGACGGAAGGAGAGGAAGGGGGGGGGGGGGGGGGGGGGGGGACACGGCTCCTAAACACATCTGTACATTACACTAATAGTGACATACAAACCACCATCAAATAAATGGATGCACTTCTTACAGTACCATTAATGAAATATAGGTTGGTTTTCACAATATGTTATTGTCACTTTCAGTGATAGCAATGAATCCGATTGGTCAGTGTATATTAGTATTATGTGATGTATGTATACTGTGTGGTGTGGTTGGGTAGAAATTGAGATAGCCTTTACCAGTGGTTGTATTGTCATCCTTCTTCTTGTCATCTGCTATAACCTAAAGGGATAGAGAGATGGGGGGAGAAAGAACCAGTTAAACATTGGGGGAGAGTAAGAGGCAAGGAGAGAGCGAGAGAGAGAGAGAGAGCGAGAGAGCGAGAGAAACAGAGAGAAGCAGAAAGGCATGTCACAGTTGAGCAGCAGAGGGTCTATATAGTAGATGCCTGTAGTAATCCTCCTATCCCAACTGAACTGCAGAGAGAGAGAGAGAGAGAGAGAGAGAGAGAGAGAGAGAGAGAGAGAGAGAGAGAGAGAGAGAGAGAGAGAGAGAGTGTGAGAGAGAGAGCGTGAGAGACAGAGCGCTATCTGGCACGGGAACACCAGGCAGACATACCTTAATGTGACAAGGCAAGGGGACTCCTTCCTCCCCAGCTAGATGAACACTGTATGTGGACTGTAATCATGTTACTTAGCTTGTTAACAGATGTAGAGGGCAGGCATTGTGTTGTGTACCAGAGCATGTTTCTCAGTTCCAGGGATTATGAGACTGTTCCAGGGATTATGAAAACACTTACATGTCGTGTTCCTCTCAACAAGCTAATTAAGACATACTGTAGAGGGGCTGAATCGGAAATGGCACCCTATTCACTACATAGAGCACTACTTTTGACCAGGGCCGATAGGGCACTGGATGATTCTACAGAAGTGGTGCAAATTGAAAGTCCCACCCCAAAAAAGCTATTTAAAAAAAACAGTTAAGTCTCCAAACTAAGGATATTTATTTACATCATGATACGTTCTAATTCAATCTAAGGCAATAACAAATAATTTGTTAAATTAAATATTGTACTAAGTCATTGTTTATACACCTATTTCTATTGAGAGGTGCCTGTCCCAAACACTAACTCCTAAACATGTTTGAAAATAAAGCAAATCATTATTATTTATTTTTTTACAATTATTTCAATAGAACATTGTGAGTTGTTCTATTATTACCTTGGAAGATATTGATCTCACTACTGAAACAGATACATTAAAATACTGTAGAATGAATGTGATTTAAGCCACAATCTGCACATATCACCAGGTGATGGGATTGCACACTTCTCCAGCATGGCCACATGGTGAGTTACCCGTCTGCTTACATTTTGGAGAAAATTTGTGAGAAAGTCGGTAAATCTTCATGTATTTTTTGTATTTTTTAGAAGTGTCTCTACCAAACATCTAATATTTCAATAAATATGTGAAGTACGATTTTGGGACTAAAATATGTGTTTGCTGTCCAAATTAATGATAACCAGCCATATGTTAGCTATGGGGATACTTTAAAGTCCAAAATAAGACAATATTGTCCAAACGGAAACGGTCATTACCGAAACAGTTGATACCATAGAGACTGTACTGTACTCAAGTTTACTCTACTTGAAGAAAGGGCCCATGGACTCTTGATCTTGAGACCACTCAAGACCACATTAATTCAGTCTTTAGCTTGTCATGTTCTCAACTCACTGGGTCTTGGTCTGGATCTTGAGACCAATGTCCTAGTATAAAGCTTGGTCTGGGCTCCTGGATACTACCTTAGTCTTTGGTTTACAAACCATAGGCAACCCAATTTGAAGGAGACTATGTTCTCTAATCATTGTACTGATCCCTCCCAACCCACAGGAATCCCCACCAAGGTTCGCTACTTTTATTAAATGGTGGAAGCTTTCAATGACAATGTCTATCCTAAAACAAGTTATATGCATCAAGGCTGGCACTTGACACCAAAACGCCTGATATTTTGCCAAAATACAGAAAGGTAAAGTGATTATTTAAACATCTAACAACACAATGAGTAAGATGCATAAGTAATTAAATCAATTAACACATTTCAGATTCATACAATCAACATTGAGCATTTTACAGTTCTGAAAAATCAGGATTTTTTTCTTAATATTTTGTTAATTTGGTATGCAAATACAAGTTTAATCAAATGGATCAGTACTGTGCATGAACCTCCCTTTACTGTGACTTGTTCACAATGTTTCAGTCGTGAAACATTTAGTAGGGTGGGTAAGGAATTCAGGTAAATATTTCAAGTATGCAAAACAAAGTTTAATAACGGTTGCCAACATATTTCGGCTTCGCCTCGGGCCTAAGAACAGCCCTTAGTCAGGAGTTATCACACGACAATCCCTGGGTTTTCATGACTTATTGCTTAAAATGTCTGACTGACATACAGTATATGCGTAAATGACAATTTGGGGTCTTTTGATGCGACTTCAGACCATGGCCTGCTATGAGTCACAGAGGTGTGTGTGTGTGTGTGTGTGTGCATGTGCGCATGCGAGGGAACAAGATGAAGAACTTGGTTTTGTGATGGGGGAGACACACTTGACCACCTCCTTTCCTCCTCCGACCGATATCAGCCATGTAACAAGTCACACTTAGCATATCCTCTTCAACAGAGTAGAAAACTCCATCCACTCACTGACCACAGGGTCCATACCAGTGACTATATGCTAGTAGTGGTCAGCGAGGTTATTACAGTAAACTGAAACTATTCATGAAAACATGATTTAGTAAACTGAAATAGTTTGTTTCTCAATTTTTTTTATTTCAGTTTACTAAATTGTTTTTCCATTAATAGTTTTAGTTTCTCAAAATAATTGCATCTTTGACTCCAAAACAACGTCTACATAGGTATTACATGTATCATCTAACCACATCACGATATAGCAGTCTGGTGCCGACTGCACAGTCAATGACGTGACATGCAACCATTGCTTGAAACATAATAATAATAATAATAAAAGTTTCCGCCATGTTGGAGTCAACAGAAACCACATTATAAATATATAAATATTCCATTACCTTTGATGATCTTCATCAGAATGCACTCCCAGGAATCCTAGTTCCACAATAAATGCTTGATTTTTTCGATAATGGCCATTATTTATGTCCAAGTAGCTACATTTGTTAGCGCGTTAGGTACAGATATCCAAACGCTCGTGCAGGTCCCGCATAACTTCGGACAAAAATGTCTAAAAGTTATATTACAGGTCGAAGAAACATTTCAAACTAAGTATAGAATCAATCTTTAGGGTGTTATCATAAATCTTCAATAAAGTTCCAACAGGAGAATTCCTTTGTGTCTAGAGAAGCAATGGAACGCAGGTCGATATCATGTGGAATGCACGTGACCAGGAAATGGCTCTCTGCCAGTAACCTGACTCATTCAGCTCTTATTCAGGCCCACAACACAGTAGAAGCCTCATTCAAGTTTCTAAAGACGGTTGACATCTCGTGGAAGCCCTAGGAAGTGCAACTTCATCCATATACCACTGTGAATTAAATAGGGCCTGGGTTTAAAAACGACCAACCTCAGATTTCTCACTTCCTGTTTGGATTTCTTCTCAAGTTTTTGCCTGCCATATGAGTTCTGTTATACTCACAGACATCATTCAAACAGTTTTAGAAACGTCAGAGTGTTTTCTATCCAATAGTAATAATAGTATGCATATATTAGCAACTGAGATTGAGGAGCAGGCCGTTTACTCTGGGCACCTTTCATCCAAGCTACTCAATACTGCCCCTGCAGCCATAAGAAGTTAATGCGAGTCTGAAAGGAGAGTTTACAGTCTAACCAGACACATAGGTATATTCTAAGTCAGAACCGTCCAGAGTAGTGATAGCAGACGGGCGGGCAGGTGTGGGCAGCAATCGGTTGAAGAGCATGCATTTCGTCTTGCTTGCACTTAAGAGCAGTTGGAGACCACAGAAGGAGTGTTGTATGGCATTGAAGCTCGTCTGGAGGTTTGTTAACACAGTGTCCAAAGAAGGGCCAGAAGTATACAGAATGATGTCATCTGCGTAGAGCGACATCATTGATGTGTACAGAGAAAATAATCGGCCCGATAATTGAACCCTGTGGCACCCCCATAGAGACTGCCAGAGGTCCGGACAACAGGCCCTCCAATTTGACACACTGAACTCTATCTGAGAAGTAGTTGGTGAACCAGGCGAGGCAGTCATTTGAGGAACCAAGGCTGTTGAGTCTGGCGATAAAAATACGGTGATTGACGGAGTCGAAAGCCTTGGCCAGGTCGATGAAGACGGCTGCACAGTATTGTCTTTTATCGATGGTGGTTATGATATCGTTTAGGACCTTGAATGTGGCTGAGGTGCACCAGCTTGGAAACCAGCTCGGAAACCAGCTCGGAAACAAGATTGCATAGCGGAAAAGGTATGGTGGGATTCGAAATGGTCGGTGATCTGTTTGTTAACTTGGCTTTCAAAGACTTTAGAAAGGCAGGGTAGGATAGATATAGGTCTCTAACAGTTTGGGTCTAGAGTGTCACACCTTTTGAAGAGGGGGATGACAGCGGCAGCTTTCCAATCTTTAGGGATCTCAGACGATGCGAAAGAGAGGTTGAACAGGCTAGCAATAGGGGTTGCAACAATTGCGGCGGATCATTTTAGAAAGAGGGTCCAGATTGTCTAGCCCAGCTATTTGTAGGGGTCCAGATTTTTTATCGGTGGTGACAGTGTTTCCTAGCCGCAGTGCAGTGGGCAGCTGCTCTTATTCTCCATGGAAATTACAGTGTCCCGGAACTGTTTCTGTTTGAGAAAGCTAACCTTTGCTTTCCCAACTGCCTGTGTTGATTGGTTCCTAACTTCCCTGAAAAGTTGCAGGGGCTATTCCATGCTAATACAGTACGCCACAGGATGTTTTGTGCTGGTCAAGAGCAGTCAGGTCTGGAGTGAACCAAGGGCTATGTCTGTCTTTAGTTCATTTTTTTTTTTGAATAGGGCATGCTTATTTAAGATGGTGTGGAAAGCACTTTTAAAGAATAACCAGGCATCCTCTACTGACGGAATGAGGTCAATACTCTTCCAGGATACCCGGGTCAGGTCGATTAGAAAGGCCTGCCTGCTGAAGAAGTGTTTTAGGGAGCGTTTGACAGTGATGAGGGGTGGTCGTTTGACGGCGGACCCATTACGGATGCAGACAATGAGGCAGTGATCGCTGAGATCCTGGTTGAAAAAGCAGAGGTGTATTTATAGGGCAGGTTGGTCAGGATGATATCTATGAGGGTGCCTGTGTTTATGGATTTAGGGTTGTACCTGATCATTTATGTGAAATTGAGGGCATCTAGTTTAGATTTCAGGATGGCCGGTTTAGGTCACCTAACAGTACAAACTCTGAAGATAAATGGGGGGCAATTAATTCACAGCTGGGGGCTGAGGGGGGTTTATAACAAGCGGCAACAGTGAGAGACATATCTGGAAAGGTGAATTTTTTAAAGTAGAAGCTCAAACTATTTGGGCACAGGCCTGGATAGCATGACAGAACTTTGCAGGCTAACTCCACCCCCGTTGGCAGTTCGATCTTGGTGGAAAATGTTGTAGTTGGGGATGGAAATTTCTGAATTTTTGGTGGCCTTCCTAATCCAGGATTCAGACAAATCATGTCTAATCAATATAATTTACCACAGGTGGACTCCAATCAAGTTGTAGAAACATCTCAAGGATGATCAATGGAAACAGGATGTACCCAAATTCAATTGCGAGTCTCATAGAAAAGGGTCTGAATACTTATTTTTATAAATTTTTGCAAATGTATAAAAAAAACATGTGTTTCACTTTGTCATGATGGGGTACTGTGTGTAGATTGCTGAGGATTTGTTTTATTGAATCCATTTTAGAACAACATCTGTAAAGTAACAAAATGTGATAAAATTGAATGATTCTGAATATTTTCTGAAGGCACTGTTATCTCACTGAGTCTACCTTTAAACCTAACCTAATCTATGACCGGACCGTCACCTTATGCATTACTGCTCCACAGTGGAAAAAACTGACATCCCCAAAAAGCACAAACTATGAAAGACATAAATGCCTCCCAGCCTCCCATGCATATGCTACTTCCTGCCCCTAACACTAAAATTCTAATTGAAACTAAATATAATATGAAATAACGTTTATTCTTTAGTAAATAAAAAACAGTCAATCAGATCTGAAAAATAACTGAAACTAAACTTTAAAAAATAAAAATAGAAACGAATATACAATAATCACAAAATGACATTAACCTTGGTACCGTGAACAGACGCAACTACAGTATGTTATTTCCCTCCAGCTGCAGGCCTACAGTTGGCATGGTACAGTTCTCCCCAAAGAATGTAATAGTGGCACTGCGCCACGTTGTGCACTGGCTGCGCCACTATGTAATAAATACAACAATTTTATAATTTAAGGCCAGGGTATTTTTTTGCTCTAGATTTCAGAGAACCCTGCACGGGTACGGTCTTTCAATCACATCCTTCATGGGGCCGACTCCAATCTAACCGTGAAGTGACTTTAATTGTCAGCAGCAAGTGTCAGCCAGAGTTGGCCTGTTGTCTTAAGACACACTTTTCAACCTTTATTAAGCTACTTCCTACCCTAAGTGTCGGCAATGAAAGACATGGAAAATTCAAGACAACATTAGCTGAACTGTGTGAAATGTAGAAGTTCATTGTAGTAGTTTATTCATGAATTGCTCGTAGCTCAATGGGGTCAGTGACATGGACGAAACTGCAGCATTATGGGGCCTGTTACATTCTGGGATATGGGGACATGTAGTAAAGCTGAAGCTGTGTCACTGTAGTGGGCTTAGGTGGTGAACCACATTCTTAGCATTCCTGGGGTAAAAACAGCTCTTTGATAGGAAAGTCTACTTCAGCTCTCCTTTAAAATAGCTGAGAGTGCCCAGTAGTCCAGAGCATTATGGAGATCATCTTATTAGGGAGATCATTAAATTGTCACCTTTGGGAGATACAAAGGTTCACTTCAGCCTGTTGGACTAAGGATAGGCTGGGTGGTTTATTATAGAAATACACCCTCACAATACATATGGCCCTGAGCACACAGACGCACACACACACACGCACCAAATGACCCTGCCGAAACAGTGCTAACCCCTCTATAACTGGCTATCGTTATGCAAGAGGGCGATTTATTATTAATGCATTTTTTGTGGTGGCAGCAGGCAGCAGCTAGGAGTGAAGTGTAATGAACCCCCTAGGAGACATAGACACTGATGGCTTACCATCTAATTGAGCTGCATTTTTATCGCCAGAACATACGACCTCTCCCTTTATATGACTTTCTCTCTATCTGTTTTTTCCGTCTTTAGTACAGATCTCCCCCTGGTCACCGGTCGCCTGGGAGACAGCAGAAGTGACATTGGGACGGGGGCGCGTGAGTATTGCGTTGTCGCTGAAACTGAAGTTGCCCTGATGAACCCTAAACAGACTAGCAGAATGAGAGAGAAGGAGGGAGGGAGGGAGGGAGGGAGGGAGGGAGGGAGGGAGGGAGGGAGAAAGGACAGAGGGAGAGACTAGAGCAGAGAGAGATCTATGACCCACTAAAGGCTTAAATGTTTTTGGTCAGTGTATGAGTTTGTGTTTACTAACAGCAAGAGATCAAGCAGGAAGTCTAGTACTGTACACATCTCTGATGGTGTTTGGGGGAAAATATATGTTCTAGACCCCCTCTCATGGACCAGGTCAGGTGTGGCTCAGTGGCTGTGGTGTCCATTCTACCTCAGCTGTGTCCACTTCGTACAGTGAGTTGATGCTGTGTTGTGCAGTACTGGGCTCCGGGGCCCCACGGCTCTCGCTCTCCTCTGTCTCGGCGAAGGACGCCAGCGTGGAGCTGCATGCACGCTTCCTATGACTGCTCTGATGGGCCTCCCTTGGAACACATGTCATACACATTATATCATGTACAAGCATCATATACACACACATCATTCACATATGGGAACATCACGCATATATCATATCACCTACATGACTCACACACACAGACAGACACAGGTCATATCAAATACACGCATCGTAGATCTATACACATCACGCACCATGGGCAGTATAACACAGTTATTCACACTGTCAAAACATACAATGACAGACTACATTATATGGTACTGTAACCACAGTGATAGGTCAATGAACCTGTTACAAACCAACACAACATTTAGCATAGAATCATAATTTGATCACCCTGTTGCAGAATTATTTTAAAACGTATTATTATTTGTTTTATTATTCGAATTATTTTAAAACTAAAATGCTTCTAAAGTTAGTAATTTTTACTTCATTATAATCCAAATAATAAATCCAATATCCTGGTTGCGGCAAAATTATTTTCATGATGAGGTTAGACAGTCATTCAAAAATCATGTTAAACACTATTATTGGACACAGATTCTATGCCACTTATTATATGACTTATTAAGCACATTTTTACTCCTGAACTTATTTAGGCTTGCCATAACAAAGAGGTTGAATACTTATTGATTCGAGACATTTCAGCTCTTCATTTTTAATACATTTGTAAAAATGTCTAAAAACATAATTCCACTTTGACATTATGGGGTATTGTGTGTAGGCCAGTGACACACAATCTCAAGCTATAACACAACAACATGTGGAAAAAGTCAAGGGGTGTGAATACTTTTTAAAAGACACTGTATCTGAGACATACAGATAACTATGTCCAGCAACTGTCTGTGCCTGAGGCATCCCACATTGCTAAAGAGCCGAGCCAAGATGCTCTCACTCTATGGGTTATGCTGCACACACACATGCACACTGGTCTGGTTAGACTCCACTGACTGCTTCAATTTGTCCATTCAGAATAAATCCAATGTGTATGGTAGAGTACATACATCTCAGCAGGCATGGTCAACAGCCTGTAGTTGAGGAAGGGGCTGGATATCTCGATGAACTGCTCTGGTTTCACCACCGCAGGCTCTGTGCAGAGAAACGACGCGTGTTGTGATGTACAACTTTTTATTTTTCTACTGCCGTTTATGGTTTTCTAAGATTTAAATTATTTTCATCTCAGTGTACTGATGTCAAAGCCCCCCCCCCCACAACCTCAACTAAATCTCCTTCTTCCCTCTCACCATCCTTTCCTCCTCTCCCAACATGTCCACCCTCAGCCCCATCTCACCCCCTCAGCCCACCGTTGCGCAGCACTTCCTCCCCCCCTCCCCTGTGTCACCCCCTTATCCTCCATCCTAACCAAATTTCACCCCTCCCTTTCTCTCTCTCACCCCGGGGCTCGTCTGTAATTGTGGTCTCCTTTCGGGGTCGGATGAGTTTCCAGCGGGGCACGGCGGGTGGTTTAGGGGGTGCCACCAGAGGGCAGGCGCGGGTACGGGTCACCAGGACTGGGTGGCTGTAGAGGCGAGACAGACCGTAGTGCCTCAGCCGCTCCGACGAATCCGCCTGGAACACCACAGGAGATAGAAAGACTGTAGCTGCTAAGCACTGATACAGGGTCAGATCTTCTTCATGGTCCTAATGGCTAACGTTAGGATTGAGGATGGGTCTGTGGTTTAGGGGGGTTCTACAGTATATAGAGTTAAGAAACCAGGGATGAATCTTGGAATTCTAATGGTGTATAAATTATGGAAGACGAGTGGTAAGTCTAACGATCCATATTGGGCAGAACATGGCATCAGAACTGAAGACTCCATTGGCACGTTTCATCTCCTCCGTCCCTCCGCTGGTTCTGAGGCCTGGGCACATTCGTATAGGCTATTACAGGTTGTAAGTTACATGGAAAGAGATCAGTTTCAGTGCACATTTTGTAAATAAGCGTTAAGCTTGTTTCAGATGTAGTCAGTGCCTGGATTTGCTTTAAAGTGTAGAATATTTAAACTGACCTAGGCTAATTTACAACGAGAAATGTACTTATCACCACAGCTGGATAGTTGGTAGTGCTTATGGTATTTCTATGAAGAATGTTGGACTGTACCATCTGTCCCAGTACAGAGGTCTTCTTCTCCAGGAGGTGTAGTGGCTGGTAGCTGGCACACACCACCATCTCTGGAGCAGGAGGGGGTGAAATACCTGACCAGGGCAGGACACACACACACACACACACACACACACGAGTGCTCAGGGGCCATGCTTTTCATTAACAGGTCCAATAGAGGGGCATGACACCAACAATGGGAGGGGGGAAAGTGGGAGTGAGAGACAGAGAGTGTGAGAGGGAGCTTGCGAGAGAGCGAGATATATACTGTGTAGAGAGAGAGAGAGAAATTGTGAAATGGCATGTACAATTAGCTTCATGACATTTCACATTTCATGGGTCAGCTGAGGACATGGCTCCTATAATGAGGCGTCACAGAGAAGAAAATAAAAAGGTTTTAAAAAAAAGTTTAAATAAGTAAAAAGATACTGAGAATCTTGACAGAGATTCTTGAATTCAAAGTCACTTTCACAGAGATTATGGGGCGTTAACCCCCATCGGAGATCTTGGAGACAGAAGTCATTGTGTGGTGCAGAGAAAGGAGATGCTTTGCTATCTGAGGCACCATTTTTGACCCTTCCACTGACAATCTCACTATGCATCACATGATGAGCGTGTAGGCCAGGAGACATGGAAAATCTATTTGAGTAATTACTGGATGTGTGAGGGAATGATATAGAAGCTGCATTCATGGAGAAGGAATTAGTTGTGCTGAATCTATGCAAGGTTAATAATACAACCGAATCTAAATGAAAATGCAAGGCAAACTTATCTATGATATAAACACAATGTTTAGTGTGTGTGGTGTGTGTACCTCAGTCACAAAATATTTAGGGATTGGTACCAAATCACTGCATGTTAATCTCCCACATGTTAGTTATCATTGAGAGAGAGGGAATGGGAGAGAGATACATTTTTTAAAGAGGGAGTGAAAAAGTGTGTGTATGCGTGCGTACACGAGAATTAGAGGTCGACCGATTAATCGGAATGGCCGATTAATTAGGGTCGATTTCAAGTTTTCATAACAATCGGAAATCTGTATTTTTGGGCGCCGATTTGCCGATTTTTATTTGATGTATTTATTTATTTTTATACCTTTATTTAACTAGGCAAGTCAGTTAAGGACACATTCTTATTTTCAATGACGGCCTAGGAACGGTGGGTTAACTGCCTCGTTCAGGGGCAGAACGACAGATTTTCACCTTGTCAGCTCAGGGGATCCATTCTTGCAACCTTACAGTTAACTAGTCCAACGCAATAACAACCGGCCTCTCTCTCTCGTTGCACTTCACAAGGAGACTGCCTGTTACGCGGATGTTATGCGAAACTTACCTTATAAAAAACAATCAATCATAATCACTAGTTAACTACACATGGTTGATGATATTACTAGATATTATCTAGCGTGTCCTGCGTTGCATATAATCTGACTGAGCATACAAGCATACAAGTATCTAAGTATCTGACTGATTGCTGGTAGGCAGAAGCAGGCGCGTAAACATTCATTCAAACAGCACTTTCGAAGAGCTGCTGGCAAAACGCACGTTGTGCGTCAAGCATTGCGCTGTTTATGACTTCAAGCCTATCAACTCCCGAGATGAGGCTGGTGTAACCGAAGTGAAATGGCTAGCTAGTTAGCGCGCGCTAATAGCGTTTCAAACGTCACTCGCTCTGAGCCTTGCAGTGGTTGTTTCCCTTGCTCTGCATGAGTAACGCTGCTTCGAGGGTGGCTGTTGTCGTTGTGTTCCTGGTTCGAGTCCAGGGAGGAGCGAGGAGAGGGACGGAAGCTATACTGTTACACTGGCAATACTAAAGTGCCTATAAGAACATCCAATAGTCAAAGGTTAATGAAATACAAATGGTATAGAGGGAAAAAGTCCTATAATTCCTATAATAACTACAACCTAAAACTTCTTACCTGGGAGACTCATGTTAAAAGGAACCACCAGCTTTCATATGTTCTCATGTTCTGAGCAAGGAACTTAAACATTAGCTTTCTTACATAGCACATATTGCACTTTTACTTTCTTCTCCAACACTTTGTTTTTGCATTATTTAAACCAAATTGAACATGTTTCATTATTTACTTGAGGCTAAATTGATTTTATTAATGTATTATATTAAGTTAAAATAAGTGTTCATTCAGTATTGTTGTAATTGTCATTATTACAAATAAATAAATAAATAAATAAATACAATCGGCCGATTAATCGGTATCGGCTTTTTTGGTCCTCCAATAATCGGTATCGGCGTTGAAAAATCATAATCAGTCGACCTCTAGCGAGAATGGATGGGAAAATAAGGGTGCATTTATATATTCATTTTGGCTATCTACAGAGCACTTGTTTGAGTGTGCCACAGGGCAGAATAGCTGATGAATTTACGAATGCACAACACCCATTAGAAATTACAGGTGACAGTAAAGGTTGGCAAAAAAGTTAGTCACTAACACTAGCTAATATGAAAACAGCCTAACTAGCTCTGCTAGGGCGAGTAAATTGGTCAGAGTGGGGTGTTCTCTCATTTGTGGCTGGAAGTAGCTAGCAAGCTAGCCAACTTTAGCCATTTTATTGGACACATACACGTGTTTAGCAGGTGTTATTGCGGGTGTAGCGAAATGCTTGTGAGGTCAGAACGCTCGGATCAACCCTACTCCTCAGCCACGCTACGAGAGCGAAACGATCAGAATTTACGAACGGACAACAACATTTATGAAAGGCCCAGAGCGCACTCTGACAGACTGGAGGCAATTTACGAACGCACCCCATTACAGACAGAGAAAGAGGGAGTGGGCATGAGCTAAAGAGAACCCGTGCAGGCAGAACAGTTTAAACAAAATCACTCAGTACAGCAGTATTTTCAATACACACGATATTGCTGTTAAGAAAATTCCAGATTGTCTGCATAATCAAATAGCATTCAGCTCAGACACCCATACATACCCCACAAGACATACCAGGAGTCTCTTTACGGTCCCCAAGTCCAAAACAAATTTACAGCAACGCACAATTCTATACAGAGCCATGATCACATGGAAATCCAATCTCAATTTACTCAAGCAAACAACAAAATTACCTTTAAAAAACAGATTCAACAACTGTGAGGGTACACAAACAAGCACACTAACACAAATGTTTTGTTGTTGTATTGTTTGATTATCATTATATTTTAAATGTGTGTTACTGTCCTTGTCTATCGTCTTGCTGGAATAACCAGTTGAGGCCATGTTGGCAAACCAGGTTTTTGGCTAAAATGTCTGGGTAAAGTTCATAATGCCGATGACCTTAACAAGGGCCCCAGGAACAGTGGAAACAAGATAGACCTAAAACATCAAATATTTACCACCATATTTTAAAGTAGGTATGGAGTTCTTTACTGTTTCGTATCCTTCCTTCGACGCCAAACTCACCACTGTTTCTATTTTCATGTCATCTGACCACAGCACCAGTTCAAATCCAAGTGCAAATGCCGTTAAGCATACTTCAGGTGTTTACATTTGTTGGATGACATGAAAATAGAGCTCATCGAAAGAAGGATGTGATCAGCAGAAAAAAAAATATTTAAAAAAAGTGATCTGTGTGTAACGTACTGTCTGTAGTGGGCTGATTGGTAGTGTTGGGCTGGACAGCAGTGGGCTGAGATGACTTTCTGTCTTTATCCACATCTTTCCCTTTCTTCTTGGCTGAATCTGACAGCAACATAACAAGTCAGTAGGAAAACATAAATACAGGAGTGAGTAAGAAGACGGAAAAGGCAGTGGTATACTTTCTCCCACAGACAGTTCAGTCAATCCGTTGATTAACTCAAACACTCGATTAGATAAAATAGCCCACACACGTGATCCTAATCTAATCAATGATTTAATTGACTCTCTTAATTAAAGCAGTTTAATCAGCGCCTGTGTAAATTGCTACCCGTGTCAGGTTTAGTGGGACAGACAGACAGACAGACAGAGGGAGAGAGAGACAGACAGAGCAGCACCTTTGCTTTTCTCCGGGGTTCTGGTTGCTGTGGGAGACTCGCCCTTGCACTCGTTGAGTCTGGACTCCCTCACTCCGGAGGTTTCCGTGGTCAGGGGCTTCTCCTCCGAGCTCTCCTCCACATACTGGAATTTGGGAACGGTGTCCTTCAGGAAGTCCCAAACCTTGCCCAGGTACCGGGACCTGAGAGATTGGACACATCACACTGTAAAACTATCTACCCAGTTGTTTATCAATGATCCCACATGACTGGATATGTAATAACTTACTAACAACTAACCAAGTGTTAGATTAATAGAATGAGATGTGTTAGTGCTGGGCAAAAAAATAAAACTAGAAGGTTGGTGCTCTAAATAAAGCACTTAACTATTTAAAATGTTATTTGTGTCTGGTATCTGATTTCAGTCCTGTCGATTGGCCACCATGGTACATAATATATGTCAAAACAGATGAGTGTTGTTATGAGTGGCGTTCATTTAGCTCCGGGCATGCTCCATATCCGGGGCGGCAGGGTAGCCTAGCGTTGGAATAGTAACCGGAAGGTTGCAAGTTCAAACCCCCGAGCTGACAAGGTACAAATCTGTCGTTCTGCCCCTGAACAGGCAGTTAACCCACTGTTCCTAGGCCATCATTGAAAATAAGAATTTGTTCTTAACTGACTTGCCTAGTTAAATAAAGGTAAAATAAAAATAAAATAAATAAATATCCATTCATTTCAGGCTTTATTGAAAGATTTCCTGCCAGTGATTCCAAAACAAGCCTTTTTAAATTAGGATAACTGAACGATCAAATCAAATTTTATTTGACACACACACACACACACACACACACACACACACACACACACGTTTAGCAGATGTTATTGCGGGTGTAGCGAAATGTTTGTAGAGGGTTGTCATTATGCTTATTCTTACGATGACTCATTGACAGCTGCCTGCTCTGGAGTGCCTGTGAAGTTGTGGCTGGAGTTTAAATAGTCATGTTAGCTGCTGGCAGTGTGTGTGTGTGTGTCAGTGGAGGCTCCTTAGAGGAGGAGGGGGTGGACCATCCGACTCAGTGAATTTCAGACAAATACAAATAGCAAATGTTTTATTAAACCAAATAACTGATTATCTTACGGCAAAAAAGACCTTCTGGATATCAGGACAGCGATCACTCACCTCGGATCAGACAAAGATTTTATCTTCAACAGGACATACTCCAAACACCCGACAAGGCCAACATCCCAGTTATTGCAAGAGGAACAGAGGACACAGAGGTGTGCCTCGCAAGGATTCGCAGGATCAATATTACGTAAGGATCCGCAGGATCAATATTACTCACCAACGTGCAATCATTGGACAATAAATTAGACGAGGTACGATCACGAACATCCTACCAATGGAACATCAAAAACTGTAATATCTTGTGTTTCATCGAATCGTGGCTGAATGATGACATGGATATTCAGCTAGCGGGATATGCGCTGCACCGACAAGATGGGGGGGGGGGGGGGGGGGTATGTGCAATAAGACCACAATCAGTCAGCTGTATAAGGAAATCAGCAAACAGGAAAGCGCTCACCCAGAGGCAGAGCTCCTAGTGGCCGGAGACTTTAATGCAGGGAAACTTAAATCAGTTCTACCTAATTTCTATCAAGATGTTAAATGTGCAACCAGAGGGAAAATAATTCTGGATCACCTTTACGTGTACAAAGCTCTCCCTCACCCTCCATTTGGTAAATCCGACCACACAAGCACACAACCTTACAAGCAAAATGAAAGCAGGAAGCACCAGTGACTTGGTCTATAAAAAAAACTGGTCAGGTGAAGCAGATGCTAAACTACAGGACTGTTTTGCTATCACAGACTGTGACATGTTCCGGGATTCTTCCGATGGCATTGAGGAGAACACCACATCAGTCTCTGGCTTTATCAATAAGTGCACCGAGGACGTCGTCCACACAGTGATCGCACGTATATACCCCAACCAGAAGCCATGGATTACAGGCAACAATCGCACTGAGCTAAAGGGTAGAGCTGCAGATTTCAAGGTGTGGGACTCTAACCCGGAAACTTATAAGAAATCCTGCTATGCCCTCCGACGAACCATCAAAGAGACAAAGCGTCAATACAGGGCTAAGATTGAATCGTACTAGACCAGCTCCGACGCTCGTCTTATGTGGCAGGGCTTGCAAACTATTACAGAGTACAAAAGGGAAGCAGAGCCACGAGCTGCCCAGTGACACGAGCCTACCACACAAGCTAAATCCCTTCCATGCTCGCTTCGAGGCAAGAAACACTGAGGCATGCATGAGAGCATCAGCTGTTCCGGACGACTGTGTGATCACGCTCTCCACAGCCAACTTGAGTAAGACCTTTAAATAGGTCAACATACACAAGGCTGCGGAGTCAGACGGATTACCAGGACGTGTGCTCCGGGTATGTGCTGACCAACTGGCAGGTGTCTTCACTGACATTTTCAACATGTCCCTGATTGAGTCTGTAATACCAACAGCTCACCATAGTCCCTGTGCCCAAGAAGACAAAGGCAAGACTAAGGAGTTGATTGTGGACTACAGAAAAAGGAGGACCGAGCAGGCCCCCATTCTCATCGATGGGGCTGTAGTGGAGCAGGTTGAGAGCTTCAAGTACCTTGGTGTCCACATCAACAACAAACTAGAATGGTCCAAACACACAAAGACAGTCGTGAAGAGGGCACGACAAAGCCTATTCCCCCTCAGGAAACTAAAAAGATTTGGCATGGGTCCTGAGATCCTCAAAAGGTTTTACAGCTGCAACATCAAGAGCATTCTGACTGGTTGCATCACTGCCTGATACAGCAATTGCTCGGCCTCCCACCGCAATGCACTACAGAGGGTAGTGCGTACATAGGGTAGTGAGTACGGACTAAGCTGCCTGCAATCCAGGACCTCTACACCAGGCGGTGTCAGAGGAAGGCTCTAAAAATTGTCAAGGACCCCAGCCACCCCAGTCATAGACTGTTCTCTCTACTACCGCATGGCAAGTGGAACCGGAGTGCCAAGTCTAGGACAAAAAGGCTTCTCAACAGTTTTTACCCCCAAACCATAAGACTCCTGAACAGGTAATCAAATGACTACCCGGACTATATGCATTGTGTGCCCCCCCCTCAACCCCCCTTTTACACTGCTGCTACTCTTTGTTTATCATAAATGCATAGTCACTTTAACTATACATTCAGGTACATACTACCTCAATTGGCCCGACCAACCAGTGCCCCCGCACATTGGCTAACCGGGCTATCTGCATTGTGTCCCGCCACCCCCTCTTTTACGCTACTGCTACTCTCTGTTCATCATATATGCATAGTCACTTTAACCATATCTACATACTAACTCAATACGCCCGACTAACCGGTGCCTATATATAGCCTTGCTACTGTTATAGCCTCACTACTGTATATAGCCTCACTACTGTTTTTTTTCCACTGTTGATGTTTTTTTTTTTTTTTACTTACCTATTGTTCACCTAATACCTTTTTTGCACTGTTGGTTAGAGCCTGTAATTAAGCATTTCACTGTAAGGTTGTACCTGTTGTATTCGGAGCACGTGACAAATAAACTTTGATTTGATTAAAACAGACTTTTCAATGAATGTCTCAAAAACACCCTCTAGAGTAGCACCATGGTGTAGCCAGAGGACAGCTATTTTCCACCCTCCTCTGGGTACATTGACTTCAATGCTGTTTCGCCATTGAGTAATTGTCTCTGGCCCCATCCCAGTTAGGGTGAGTGATGAGCTCTACAGCAGAGTCTCAACTCAATCGCTGGTTGAAACAGTTTTCTGCCCCTCCCAAAATATATATTTTGTAGATAATTGGCCCCCTTTCTGGGAATCACCCACAGGACCAAACCTGGCCCGTTGAGGAGTGACGGACACCATCCTAGCTGGCGGAGTGCTCTCATCTTATCTCTCAACATAGACAGGGCTCTAACTCCACAATGAGATAGGGTGCAGGCCAGGCAGCAGGCTGTTAGCCAGCCTGCCAGCTTAGTGGAGTCTGCCACTAGCATAGTAGTCAGCTCAGTTATCCCCATTGAGACCGTGTCTGTGCCTTGATCTAGGTTGGGCAAAACTAAACATGGCAGTGTTCGCATTAGCAATCTCACTGGAATAAAAACATCCTCCATTCCTGTCATTATTGAAAATATTGTGATATCTCACATCTCAAAAAAGGGCTACTTAATGTTAGATCCCTCACTTCCAAGGCAGTCGTAGTCAAGAAACGAATCAATGATCAGAAACTTGATGTGATTGGCCTGACTGGCTCAAACCTGATGAATTTACTGTGTTAAATGAGGCTTCTCCTCCTGGTTACACTAGATTATATTCCTGCGCATCCCGGAAGAGCCGGAGGTGTTGCTAACATTTACGACAGCAAATGTAAATTTACCCCAAAATAAATGACTGCATTTTTGTCTTTTGAGCTTATCATCATGAAATCTATGCAGCCTACTGAATCACTTTTTATACCTACTGTTTACAGGCCTCCTGGACCGTAATGTGTTCCTCACTGAGTTCCCCGAATTCCAATCGGACCTTATAGTCATGGCATATAATATTCACATGGAAAAGTCTTATAGACCAACTCCCACCTTCGAAGCCATCACAGACTCAGTCGGTTTTGTCCAACACGTCTTCGGACCTACTCATTGCCAAAGTCATACCCTGGATCTAGTTTTGTCCAGTGGAATAAATATTATGGATCTAAATGTTTTTCCTCATAATCCTGGACTATCGGACCACCAAATAATATTCTGCTCAGACCCCAACCAACGATCATCAAAAGCCGTGCTATAAATTCTTGGACAACCCAAAAGATTCCTAGATGCCCTTCCAGACTCCCACCACCTACCCAAGGACGTCAGAGTACAAAAATCTGTTAACCATCTAACTGAGGATCTAAATGTAACCTTGCGTAATACCCTGGATGCAGGGTATTATTTTTACACCCCTAAAAAAAAAAAAACATTTGTCACAAGAAATTAGATCCCTGGTATACAGCAAGAATTCAGAAAACTGGAACGGAATGGCGCTTCACCAAACTTACCCTTCTGACTAGCTTGGAAAGACAGTGCAATATCGAAGAGCCCTCACTGCTGTTCAATCATCCTATTTTTCCAACCTAATTGAGGGGAATAAGAACAATCCTACATGTATTCTTGATACTGCCGCAAAGCTAACTAAAAAGCAGCATTCCCCAAGAGAGGATGGCTTTCACTTCAGCAGTGATGAATTCATGAACTTCTTCGACGAAAAGATCATGATCACCGTAAAGCAAAATACAGACTCCTCTTTGAATCTGTGTATTTCTCCAAATCTCTAGGATAAATGGAGACACTGAAAGTTTTAGACACATTCATGAAAATAATCATGGCCTCTATACCTTCAAGCTGCATATTCCAACTACTGAAAAAGCAACTTCCTGTGCTTGGCCCACCAATGTTGAGAATAACAAATGGCTCCCTATCCTCTGGATATGTACACAACTCACTGAAAGTGGCAATAATAAAGCCAAACCTTGACCCTGAAAATGTTTTTAATAAACTATCGGCCTACAGTACCAGTCAAAAGTTTGGACACTACTCATTCAAGGGTTTTTCATTAAATTGCACTCTTTTCTACATTGCAGAATAATAGTGAAGACATCAAAACTATGAAAAAACAAATATTGAATCATGTAGTAACCAAAAAGGTATTAAACAAATCAAAATATATTGTATTTTATATTCTTCAAAGTAGCCACCCTTCGCCTTGATGACAACTTTGCACTCTTGTCATTCTCTCAACCTGGAATGCTTTTCCAACAGTCTTGATGGAGTTCCCACATATGCTGAGCACTTGTTGGCTGCGTTTCCTTCACTCTGCGGTCCAACTCATCCCAAACCATCTCAATTGGGTTGAGGTCGGGTGATTGTGGAGGCCTGGTCATCTGATTCAGCACTCAATCACTCTTCTACTTGGCCAAACAGCCCTTACACAGCCTGGAGGTGTGTTCGGTCATTGTATTGTTGAAAAACCAGACGGGATGGCATATCGCTGCAGAATACTGTGGTAGCCATGCTGGTTAAATGTGCCTTGAATTTGAAATAAATCACATAAAGTGTCACCAGCAAAGCACCCCAGCACCATCACACCTCCATGCTTCACAGTGGGCACCACACGTGGAGATCATCCTTTCACCTACTCTGCATCTCACAAAGACATGGCAGTTGGAACCAAAAATCTTACATCAGACCAAAGGACAGATTTACACCGGTCTAATGTCCATTGCTCGTGTTTCTTGACTCAAGCGAGTCTTCTCTTCTTATTGGTGTCCTTTAGAGGTGGTTTCTTTGCAGCAACTCACCCATGAAGGCCTAATTCACACATTCTTCTCTGAACAGTTGATGTTGAGATGTGTGTGTTACTTGAACTCTGTGAAGCATTTATTTGGGCTTCAATTTCTGAGGCTGGTAACTCCAATGATCTTGTCCTCTGCAGCAGAGGTAACTCTTCCTTTCCTGTGACGGTCCTCATGAGACCGTCAGCCAGTTTCATCATAGCGCTTGATGGTTTTTTCAAAGGCACTTGAAGAAACTTCAAAGTTCATGAAATTTTCCACATTGACTGACCTTCATGTCTTAAAGTAATGATGGACTGTCATTTCTCTTTGCGGATTTGAGCTGCTCTTGCCATAATATGGACTTGGTCTTTTAGCAAATAGGGCTATCTTCTGTATTCCACCCCTACCTTGTCACAACACAACTGGCTCAAACGCATTAAGGAAAGAAATTCCACACACCTGTTAAATGAAATGCATTCCAGGTGACTACCTCATTAAGTTGTTTGAGAGAAAGCGAAGAGTGTGCAAAGCTGTCATCAAGGCAAAGGGTGGTTACTATGAAGAATTTCAAATATATTTTGATTTGTTTAAAACATATTTGATTACTACATGATTCCATATGTTATTTCATAGTTTTGATGTCTTCACTATTATTCTACAATGTAGAAAACAGTAATAGAAAAACCCAAATGAGTAGGTGTGTCCAAACTTTTAACCGGTACTGTATATCGAATATCCCATTCTTCTAAACATTTTTGAAAAAGTTGTTGCGCAGTAACTCACGGCCTTCCTGAAGACAAATAATTGTATATGAAACCAGTCTGGTTTTATACCCCATCATAGCATGGAGACTGCACTTGTGAAGGTGGTAAATTACCTTTTCAAGGCGTCAGACCAAGGTTCTGTATCTGTCCTCATGCTCCGAGACCTTAACTGCTGCTTTTGACACCATCGATCACCACATTCTTTTGGAGAGATTGAAAACCCTAATTGGTCTACACTGACACGTTCTTGCCTGGTTTAGATCTTATCTGTCTGAAAGATATCATCTCTGTCGATGGTTTGTCCTCTGACAAATCAAGTGTAAGTTTCGGTGTTCTTCAAGGTTCAATTTTAGGACCCGTATTGTTTTCACTATATATTCTACAGCTTGGTGGTGTCATTCAAAAACACAATGTCAACTTTCACTGCTATGCGGACGACACAGCTGTATATTGCGATGAAACATGATGACCCAAAATTGCCTACCCTGGAAGCCTGTGTTTCAGACATAAGGAAGTGCATGGCAGCAAATGTTTTACTTTTAAACTCTGACTAAACAGAGATGCTAGTTTTAGGCCCCAAGAAACAAAGAGATCTGACAAGTAATCTTGATGGTTGAACAAAATAAAACTGAAGGATATTGGCGCTACTCTGGACCTTGATTTCTTTGATGAACATATCAAGAATATTTCAAGAACAGGGTTTTTCCATCTTCGTAACATTGCAAAAATCTGATATCTTTTGTCCAAAATTGATACAGAAAAGCTAATCCATGATTTTGTCACTTCTAGATTAGACTACTCCAATGCTCTACTCTCTGGCTACCTGGATAAAGGACTAAATAAACTTCAGTTAGTGCTAAACACGGCTGCTAGAATCTTTACTAGAACCCCATAATGTGATCAAATCAAACTTTATTTGTCACATGCGCCGAATACAACAGGTGTAGACTTTACCATGAAACGCTTATTTACAAGCCCTTAACCAACAGTGCAGTTCAAGAAGAACATATTTATCAAGTATACTAAAATAAAGTTGTAAAAAAAGTAACACAATAAGAATTACAATAACGAGGCTATATACAGGGGGCACCGGTACCGAGTCAGTGTGAGGGGGTAAAGGCTAGTTGAGGTAATCTGTACATGTACGTGGGGGGGGTGAAGTGACTATGCACAGGTAACAAACAAAACAGCAAGTAGCAGCAGTGGACAAAAGGGGGGGTCAATGTAAATTGTCCGGTGGCGATTTCATGAATTCTTCAGCAGTCTTATGGCTTGGGGGTAGAAGCTGTTGAGGAGACTTTTGGTCCTAGGCCTGCCGTGCGGCAGCAGAGAAAACAGTCTATAACTTGGATGACTGGAGTTTCTGACAATTTTATGGGCTTTCCTCTGACACCAAAAATTACATAGGTCCTGGATGGCAGGAAGTTTGGCCCCAGTGATGTACTGGGCCATTCGTACTACCCTCTGCAGCGCCTTACGGTCAGATGCCGAGCAGTTACCATACCAGGCGGTGATGCAACCGGTCAGGATACTCTTGATGGTGCAGCTGTAGAACCTTTTGAGGATCTGGGGACCCATGCTGAATCATTTCAGTCTCCTGAGAGGGAAAAGGTTTTGTTGTGCCCTCTTCACGACTGTCTTGGTATGTATGAACCATGATAGTTCGTTGGTGATGTGGACACAAAGGAACTTGAAACTCTCGACCCGCTCCACTACAGCAACGTCAATATAAATGGGGGCCTGTTCAGCCCACCCTTCCCTGTAGTCCACGATCAGCTCCTTTGTCTTGCTCACATTGAGGGAGAGGTTGTTGTCCTGGCACCACACTGCCAGTTCTCTGACCTCCTCCCTATAGGCCGCCTCATCGTTGTCGATGAACACTGTTGTGTTGTCAGCAAACTAAATGATGGTGTTGGAGTCGTGTTTGACCACGCAGTTGTGGGTGAACAGGGAATACAGGAGATGACTAAGCACACACCCCTGACACTTTCAGACACTTGACAGTTGGTCCGCACATGCTTTGAGTACATGTCCTGTTAATCCTTCTGGCTCAGCAGCTTTGTGAATGTTGACCTGTTTAAAGGTTTTGTTCACATCAGCTACCGAGAGCGTTACCACACAGTCATCCAGAACAGTTGGTTGTCTCATGCATGCTTCAGTGTTGCTTGCCTCGAAGCGAGCATAAATGGCATTTAGCTCGTCTGGTAGGCTCGCTTCACTGGGCAGCTCGTGTCTGGGTTTCCCTTTGTAGTTCGAAATAGTTTTCAAGCCTTGCCACATCCTATGAGCATCAGAGCCAGTGTAGTAGGCAAACGTTTTTTATAATCAATCCTCAGGGTGTTTTTCAAATATCTATTAGATAATATATCAACCGGGACAATTGGCTTTTCAGTAGGAGCGAGAGGAAAAATGACTACCTCTGTCTTTTACGCAAGAATCACTCAGAGCCCTCAGCTAGCCACTGACGCAATGTAGTCGTTTACGCTCATTCTTCAAAATAAAGGCCTGAAACTACGTCTAAAGGCTGTAGACACCTTAGGGAAGCCACAGAAAAAGGAATCTGGTTTATATCCCTTTCAATGGGCAATAGGCATGCATAGAAAGACAGGGGTTTCAAAATAAGAGTCACTTCCCGATTGGATTTTTCTCAGGATTTCGCCTGCAACATCAGTTCTGTTATACTCACAGACAATATTTTTTACAGTTTTGGAAACTTTAGTGTTTTCTATCCTAAACTGTCAATTATATGCATATTCTAGCATCTGGTCCTGAGAAATTGGCGGTTTACTTTGGGAACGTTATTTTTCCAAAATTAAAAATAGTGCCCCTTAGTTTCAAGAGGTTTTAAGGCTAGGGCTGATTTCAAGGTTTTACTGCTAACCTACAAAGAATTACATGGGCTTGCTCCTACCTATCTCTACAATTTGGTCCTGCAGTCCATACCTACACATAAGCTACAGTCACAAGACACTGGCCTACTTGTCGTCATTAGTATTTCTAAGCAAACAGCTGGAAGCAGTGGTTTCTCCTATAGAGCTACATTTTTATGGAATGGTCTTCCTATCCATGTGAGTGATGCAGACTCAGTCTCAACCTTTAAGTCTTTACTGAAGACTTATCTCTTCAGTAGGTAATATGATTGAGTGTGGTCTGAACCTGGGGTGCCAAGGTGAACGGTAATGCACTGGAAGGGATGAACCGCCGACGATGTCTGATGGGCTCCCGTCTCTCCACTGAGATTATCTGCCTCTGATTCTATTGCACGGGCTGAGTCACTGGCTTACTACTGCTCTTCCATGCTGTCACTTGAGTGGGTTGAGTCACTGACATGGTCTTCCTGTCCGGTTTTGCGCCCCCTTATGCAGTGGAGGAGACCTTAGTGGGCTACACTCAGCCTTGTCTCAGGGTAGTAAGTTGGTGGTATGTTAATATCCCTCTAGTGGTATGGGGGCTGTGCTTTGGCAAAGTGGGTGGGGTTATATCCTGCCTGGTTGGCACTGTCCCGGGGTATTGTCGGACAAGGCCAGTGTCCCCCGACCCCCCCGTCTCAGCCTCCAGTATCTATGATGCAATAGTTTATGTGCCGGGGGGCTAGGGTCAGTCTGTTATATCTGGTGTAATTATCTGGTCTTATCTGGTGTCCTGTGTACATTTAAGTATGCTCCCTCTAATTCTCTCTCTCTCCCTCCTCCCAGAGGACATGAGCCCTAGGACCATGCCTCAGGACTACCTGGCCTGATGATTCCTGGCTTTCCCCAGTCCACTTGGTCGTTTGTTGCTCCAGTTTCAACTGTTCTGCCTATAGCTATGGAACCCTGACCTGTTCACCGGACGTGTTACCTTGTCCCAGACCTGCTGTTTTCGACTCTCTTTCTACCGCACATGCTGTCTCGACCTCTGAATGCTTGGTTATGAAAAGCCCCATACAACCACTGTGATTATTATTAAACCCTTCTGGTTATCTATGAACGTCTTAAAGAACAATCTGGCCTTAATGGCCATGTACTCTTATAATCTCCATCCGGCACAGTCAGAAGAGGACTGGCCACCCCTCAAAGCCTGGATTCTTCCTAGGTTCCTGCCTTTCTAAGGAGTGTTTCCTAGCTAACGTGCTTCTTCATCTACATTTCTTGCTGTTTAGGGTTTTATGCTGGGTTTCTGTATAGCACTTTGTGACATCTGCTGATGTAAAAAGGGCTTCATAAATAAAAATTGTTTTAATTCAATACAAAACCTAGGAGGCTGATGGTTCTCACCTCCTTCCACTGACATAAACAATAATTATGTCAACCTCCAGAGGACATCCTCCAAATTATCAGAGCTCTTGCAGTATGAACTAACATTTTGTCCATCAAATCAAAGTATCAGAGAATGAATCAAGCACTGAAAACATAAGCTATAACTAGCTACCACTGCAGTGAATAAAGTGTGCTGAGAAGTTGACTCAAAGAGAGAGACACAATAGTTGAACAGTTTTGAACAAATTAATTTCTTCAAAAATTATGGAGAAGCAGCAGAGAGAAAGAAAGAGAGTGCTGGCTATATTTCATTAAATTTTTCTTCTCAGTTTACCTTTCAATTACTTAGCTAATGCAGGTAATTTAGCCAACTCAGCAACCTGACTCAAACAGGGAGGAATGCTATTTATGATAACTAGCAGGCTGAGGCTATCCAACACTGCATCTCTTCCATGTCAAGATAAGCTTTCGGATTCATTAATGTGTTGTCACCGGGCCCGCCGGTGTAACTGCTAGCTGTTCAGTCGTGGCCAAAAGTTTTGAGAATGACACACATATTCATTTTCACAAAGTTTGCTGTTTCAGTGTCTTTAGATATTTTTGTCAATTGAAGTTGATGCAAAGAGTCAATATTTGCAGTGTTGACCCTTTTTCAAGACCTCTGCAATCCGCCCTGGCATGCTGTCAATTAACTTCTGGGCCACATCCTGACAGATGGCAGCCCATTCTTGCATAATCAATGCTTGGAGTTTGTCAGAATTTGTTGGGTTTTGTTTGTACACCCGCCTCTTGAGGATTGACCACAAGTTCTCAATGGGATTAAGGTCTGGGGAGATTCCTGGCCATGGACCCAAAATATCGATGTTTTGTTCCCCGAGCCACTTAGTTATCACTTTTGCCTTATGGCAAGGTGCTCCATTATGCTGGAAAAGGCATTGTTCATCACCAAACTGTTCCTGGATGGTTGGGAGAAGTTGCTCTCGGAGGATGTGTTGGTACCATTTTTTATTCATCGCTGTGTTCTTAGGAAAAATTGTGAGTGAGCCCACTCCCTTGGCTGAGAAGCAACCCCACACATGAATGGTCTCAGGATGCTTTACTGTCGGCATGACACAGGACTGATGGTAGCGCTCACCTTGTCTTCTCCGGACAAGCTTTTTCTGGATGCCCCAAACAATCGGAAAGGGGATTCATCAGAGAAAATGACTTTACCCCAGTCCTCAGCAGTCCAATCCCTGTACCTTTTGCAGAATATCAGTCTGTCCCTGATGTTTTTCCTGGAGAGAAGTGGCTTTTTTGCTGCCCTTCTTGACACCAGGCCATCCTCCAAAAGTCCTCGCCTCACTGTGCGTGCAGATGCACTCACACCTGCCTGCTGCCATTCCTGAGTAAGCTCAGTACTGGTGGTGCCCCGATCTCGCATCTGAATCAACTTTAGGAGATGGTCCTGGCGCTTGCTGGACTTTCTTAGGCGCCCTGAAGCCTTCTTCACAACAATTGAACCGCTCTTCTTGAAATTCTTGATCATCCGATAAATGGTTGACTTAGGTGCAATCTTACTGGCAGCAATATCCTTGCCTGTGAAGCCTTTTTTGTGCAAAGCAATGATGACGGCACGTGTTTCCTTCCAGGTAACCATGGTTGACAGAGGAAGAACAATGATTCCAAGCACCACCCTGTTATTTGAACTCAATCAGCATGACAGAGTGATATCCAGCCTTGTCCTCGTCAACACTCACACCTTTGTTTATGAGAGAATCACTGACATGATGTCAGCTTGTCATTGTGGCAGGTCTGAAATGCAGTGAAACTGTTTTTGGGGGATACAGTTCATTTGCATGGCAAAGAGAGACTTTGCAATTAATTGCAATTCATCTGATCACTCATCATAACACTCTGGAGTATATGCAAATTGCCATCATACAAACTGAGGCAGCAGAATTAATACTTCTGTCATTCTCATAACTTTTGGCCACGACTGTACACTATACTGTGTGATTGTACATATGGATTGGATTGTGGGTTTACTAACACGTTAGCTAATATGGTGACAAAAATGTGTTAATTGTATTTAGCTTTAGCTTGGAGAGGTTTTTAAACCTGGTCACAGACAGCAGTTGTGTTGTGTACTGAAGTCCACAAGCGAAGGAAAAAGGTGAGAGGAGAGCGCTTGGATGCAAAATGGAATTATACAACAAGCAAAGTGATGATTCTGTACATGGTTGCTATGTAAGTGAACTGTGTGTGCAGGTGATCAAGGGTGTATTCATTCTGTCGATTCTGTTGCAAAACTTTTTTTAAATGAAGCAAACGGAATGAAACAGGGATGGACCTACCTGAATTTGTCCAAGAGAAACTAGACTAATGATTACACCCAAGATCAGCTACAGTGCCTTGCGAAAGTATTCGGCCCCCTTGAACTTTGCGACCTTTTGCCACATTTCAGGCTTCAAACATAAAGATATAAAACTTTATTTTTTTGTGAAGAATCAACAACAAGTGGGACACAATCATGAAGTGGAACGACATTTATTGATATTTCAAACTTTTTTAACAAATCAAAAACTGAAAAATTGGGCGTGCAAAATTATTCAGCCCCTTTACTTTCAGTGCAGCAAACTCTCTCCAGAAGTTCAGTGAGGATCTCTGAATGATCCAATGTTGACCTAAATGACTAATGATGATAAATACAATCCACCTGTGTGTAATCAAGTCTCCGTATAAATGCACCTGCACTCTGATAGTCTCAGAGGTCCGTTAAAAGCGCAGAGAGCATCATGAAGAACAAGGAACACACCAGGCAGGTCCGAGATACTGTTGTGAAGAAGTTTAAAGCCGGATTTGGATACAAAAAGATTTCCCAAGCTTTAAACATCCCAAGGAGCACTGTGCAAGCGATAATATTGAAATGGAAGGAGTATCAGACCACTGCAAATCTACCAAGACCTGGCCGTCCCTCTAAACTTTCAGCTCATACAAAGAGAAGACTGATCAGAGATGCAGCCAAGAGGCCCATGATCACTCTGGATGAACTGCGGAGACCTACAGCTGAGGTGGGAGACTCTGTCCATAGGACAACAATCAGTTGTATATTGCACAAATCTGGCCTTTATGGAAGAGTGGCAAGAAGAAAGCCATTTCTTAAAGATATCCATAAAAAGTGTTGTTTAAAGTTTGCCACAAGCCACCTGGGAGACACACCAAACATGTGGAAGAAGGTGCTCTGGTCAGATGAAACCAAAATTGAACTTTTTGGCAACAATGCAAAACGTTATGTTTGGCGTAAAAGCAACACAGCTCATCACCCTGAACACACCATCACCACTGTCAAACATGGTGGTGGCAGCATCATGGTTTGGGCCTGCTTTACTTCAGCAGGGACAGGGAAGATGGCTAAAATTGATGGGAAGATGGATGGAGCCAAATACAGGACCATTCTGGAAGAAAACCTGATGGAGTCTGCAAAAGACCTGAGACTGGGACATAGATTTGTCTTCCAACAAGACAATGATCCAAAACATAAAGCAAAATCTACAATGGAATGGTTCAAAAATAAACATATCCAGGTGTTAGAATGGCCAAGTCAAAGTCCAGACCTGAATCCAATCGAGAATCTGTGGAAAGAACTGAAAACTGCTGTTCACAAATGCTCTCCATCCAACCTCACTGAGCTCGAGCTGTTTTGCAAGGAGGAATGGGAAAAAATTTCAGTCTCTCGATGTGCAAAACTGATAGAGACATACCCCAAGCGACTTACAGCTGTAATCGCAGCAAAAGGTGGCGCTACAAAGTTAACTTAAGGGGGTTGAATAATTTTGCACGCCCAATTTTTCAGTTTTTGATTTGTTAAAAAAGTTTGAAATATCCAATAAATGTCGTTCCACTTCATGATTGTGTCCCACTTGTTGTTGATTCTTCACAAAAAAATACAGTTTTATATCTTTATGTTTGAAGCCTGAAATGTGGCAAAAGGTCGCAAAGTTCAAGGGGGCCGAATACTTTCGCAAGGCACTGCAGATGCAGGCAAGAGTGTGCAAGGCGGTATTGAATGTGTCGCAGTCTGTCACCTTGATTACTCCAATTTGTCTCTTGACCTGTGCACCTACATTATAAACTGTAATTTGTAGGCTAGGTTGTAACAACCTCATTATGGGTATAGGGGAAATTAGAGTATCATGTAGTAGCCTAAACCTATCAATGTTACATTGAGCTGGGGGAATTGAATATGAATAACAGTCATCCAATATGCTGTAATTGAAAAAACAAAATGTGTCCTCCATCTTAAATGGTACCGGCCACCACTGGTGTGTGTGTGTGTGTTCCCAGCCCCATCCAGGTTTAATATGGAGAAAATTACAATGGGACCTCCCACAGCCCCTCGACCCCTGTAGAACAGTCACACTAACACTAGCCTGGTGGGTGTCTGTATGTCTGTGTGTGCCTCAGCACCCTGACTGTGTTGGCTGATAGGTTTCCCAGGGGGTCCACTAACAACAGCTAACCTGCTGAGGTGGAGAGAACAACACTCTCCTGCTTCCCCGTACACAGTTTAATCAAGAGGAGGCAAGACCCTGCACTGCAGTCCCTCACTGCATCCACTTTAGGCTGCAGGTACCAGGCATTATAGGTCAAAATGGACTGCTTTTAACAACATCAGAGAATATTCTATTGTATAAATCAATGGTCTAATAAAGTGTGGATGTGAAAAACTAAAGCTACAAGATGAGGATAACCCTACTTCAATGAACAGAAAGAGAACAGGAAGAATAGATGAGAAGAGAAGAGATAAGTGGATGATGACCCTACTGTAGAGGGATGAGTTCAGGGATCCATCCGGTCAGAGCATGGATGACAGTGAACTCTCCCAGCTCCTTCCTCTGTCCCGACACCACACTGCAACACAAACATACATATACTGTACAAACACATTACACCACAATGTACAAAACACACATTAGGAAACCACTGCTAAATTGACTACTATAGTTCCGGCTAACACACACACACACACACACACATATTCACAGTATCACAGCAGGGAGATTTGACCTAGCAGCAATTGGATGGGATAGTCAGAGACAGACAGTGGCTTCTCAGGCTTACAGAGGAAAAGTAATTTCATGCTTGATTGTTTATGAAATACACAAACACAGAAGTTGATTTCAGAGAAACCCTGGGAATTCCATTATATGATCTGTGTGTGTGCGTGTGTGTGTGTGTCTGATTGTTGGGGTGTGTGTGTGTGGGTGTACAGGTGTCCTGCTAGTGTTTTTGAACTGAAACAGATGTTTGTGTGTCTAATTGCACCTCATGGGACACTGTGCCCAACCTGTTCAGTAGACAGTAATGAATAGCAAAATGAAAGTTGATCAATGTTTACTGTATGGCCTTACTCACTATCTGACACTGAAAAACTATAAACCATCCTAAAATTGTTACTGAGCTCCATACTGTGCTCCACTGTGATTTCTATAAAAAGCACACCAACAAAATGGATATGGAAGATTCAAGATTAAGACCATGCTTTTTATGACAGACACATGGTAAAAGTTTTTTCAGAGCTTTATCTTCTTTGAACTTTCACTGGGGGTTATAAAAGATTCACAAGCAGAGAGAAACCTGATTTCCTGGATGAGATGAAACATTTATGTCCCAACCTTTGACAACCATAAAACTACAACATACAGTAAATCCGACAATTACATGCACGCACAAGCCACCAAATTGTAGAGTGACAGACCGGGGAATTGACCCACTGTGTCTGTTTCTACAATGCCAACAAAATAGCCCAGCAGTGTGTGTGTGTGTGTGTGTGTTTGTGTGTGCTGCTGTAGTGCTTTGTTTACTTACCTTCCCCATCATGTACAGTAATAAAGTCCTCTGTAAACATATGGGGAGGTGTACTGGGGCTGAAATGAATGGCCTAAGGTGATCTAGCGGTCTAAGCCATCTCCCCTGGTGCCAGTGTTTCCCCAAGCATGTTTCTTCAGAAGCGGTGGCAAAGGTAATATTTGTTGGGGTTAGAACGACTGTATGAAGGTCACTTCTGGTGACTTTTTAATAGGACAATCTACTCCAAAATGCATGAAAATGTCATTATGTTGACACCATCAGAAAAATACTGCAACAGATGAGACCACCTGCCTTGTAGGGAGGTGAGGGGCAAGTGTTGGTTGTGTGCTCGTGGCTCTCATTTTCCGCCACTGCACATTCGGTTTTTCCACAAATAAACAGTACCAGTCAAAAGTTTGAACACACCTACTCATTCAAGGGTTTTTATTTATTTGTATTATGTAGAATAATAGTGAAGACATCAAAACTATGAAATAACACATATGGTATCATGTAGTAACCAAAAAAGTGTTAAACAAATCAAAATATATTTTATATTTGAGATTCTTCAAATGGCCACCCTTTGCCTTGATGACAGCTTTGCAAACTCTTGGCATTCTCTCAATCAGCTTCCTGAGGAATGTAAAGCACCCTAACACCATCACACCTTCTCCTCAAAGCTTCACACATGCAGAGATCATCCTAGGCAGTTGGACTCATCAGACCAAAGGACAGATTTCCACCGGTCTAATGTCTATTGCTCGTGTTTCTTTGCTCAAGCAAGTCTCTTCTTATTATTGTTATCCTTTAGTAGTGGTTTCTTTGCAAAAATTCGACCATGAAGGCCTGATTCACGCAGTCTCTGAACAGTTGACGTTGAGATGTGTCTGTTACTTGAACTCTGGTAACTCTAATAAACGTATCCTCTGCAGCAGAGGTAACTTTGGGTCTTCCTTTCCTGTGGCGGTCCTCAGTTTCATCATAGCGCTTGATGGTTTTTGCGACTGCACTTGAAGAAACGTTCAAACTTCTTGAAATGTTCCGCATTGACTGACCTTCATGTCTTAAAGTAATGATGGACTGTCATTTCTATTTGCTTATTTAAGCTGTTCTTGCCATAATATGGACTTGGTATTTTACCAATTAGGGCAATCTTCTAAAAACATAGAGGAAAGAAATACCTGAAATGCATTTGCAGTGACTACCTCCTGAAGCTGGTTGAGAGACTGCCAAGAGTGAGCAAAGCTGTGGTGCCTAGTGGTGAGAGCGTTGGACTTGTAACCGAAAGGTTGCAAGATCGAATCCCCGAGCTGACAAGGTAAAATCTGTCGTTCTCCCCCTGAACAACGCAGTTAACCCACTGTTCCTAGGCCATCATCGAAAATAAGAATTAGTTCTTAACTGACTTGTCTAGTTAAAAAAAAAACATTTAAATATATTTTGATTTGTTTAACACTTTTTTGTTTACTAAACTCAGCAAAAAAAGAAACGTCCCCTTTTCAGGACCCTGTCTTGCAAAGATAATTTGTAAAAATCCAAATAACTTCACAAATCTTCGTTGTAAAGGGTTTTTAAACACCATTTCCCATGCTTCTTCAATGAATCATAAACAAATAATGAACATGCACCTGTGGAACGGTCGTTAAGACACTAACAGCTTACAGACGGTAGGCAATTAAGGTCACAGTTATGAAAACGTAGGACACTAAAGAGGCCTTTCTACTGACTGAAAAACACCAAAAGAAAGATGCCCCTGGTCCCTGCTCATCTGCATGAATGTGCCTTAGGCATTCTGCAAGGAGGCATGCAGATGTTGCCAGGGTAATAAATTGCAATGTCCATACTGTGAGACGCCTAAGACAGCGCTACAGGACGGACAGTTGGTTGTCCTCGCAGTGGCAGACCACATGTAACACCTGCACAGGATCGGTACATCCGAACATCACAGCTGGTTGACAGGTACAGGATGGCAACAACAACTGCCGAGTTACACCAAGAATGCACAATCCCTCAATCAGTGCTCAGACTGTCCGCAATGGGCTGAGAAAGGCTGGACTGAGGGCTTGTAGACTTGATGTAAGGAAGGTCCTCACCAGACATCACCGGCAACAATGTCGCCTATGGGCACAAACCCACCGTCGCTGGACCAGACAGGACTGGCAAAAAGTGCTCTTCACTGACGAGTCGCGGTTTTGTCTCACCAGGGGTGATGGTCGGATTCACGTTTATTATCGAAGGAATCAGCGTTCCACCGAGGCCTGTACTCTGGTGGAACGCTTTGGAGGTGGTGGGTCCGTCATGGACTGGGGCGGTGTGTCACAGCATCATCGGACTGAGCTTGTCGTCATTGCAGGCAATCTCAACGCTGTGCGTTACAGGGAAGACATCCTCCTTCCTCATAAGGTACCCGTCCTGCAGGCCCATCCTGACATGACCCTCCAGCATGACAATGCCAACAGCCATACTGCTCGTTCTGTACGTGATTTCCTGCAAGAAAGGAATGTCAGTGTTCTGCCATGGCCAGCGAAGAGTCCGGATCTCAATCCCATTGAGCAGGTCTGGGACCTGTTGGATCGGAGGGTGAGGGGTAGGGCCATTCCCACCAGAAACGTCCAGGAACTTGCAGGTGCCTTGGTGGACGAGTGGGGTAACATCTCACAGCAAGAACTGTCAAATCTGGTGCAGTCCATGAGGAAGAGATGCAATGCAGCATTTAATGCTGCTGGTGGCCACTCCAGACACTGACTGTTACTTTCGATTTTAACCCCCGCTTTGTTCAGGGACACATTATCCAGTTCTGTTAGTCACATGTCTGTGGAACTTGTTCAGTTTATGTCTCAGTTGTTGAATATTGTTATGTTCATACAAATATTTACACGTCAAGTTTGCTGAAAGTAAACACAGTTGACAGTGAGAGGACGTTTATTTTTTTGCTGAGTTTACATGATTCCATGTGTTATTTCATAGTTTTGATGTCTTCACTATTATTCTACAATGTACAAAATAGTAAAAATAAAGAAAAACCCTTGAATGAGTAGGTGTGTCCAAACTTTTTACTGGTACTGCATGTTAAAACTTGTCATTGATCTTAAATGGTTTAGTGCAAGATTTTGGTAATTAAGCCATTTTTCTACTTACCCAGTCAGATTAACTAATGGGTACCATTATTTATGTCTCTGTGTGCAGTTTGAAGGAAGTTGAAGGTAGTTTTGCGAGACACTGCTAACTAGCATTAGCACAATGACTGGAAGTCAATGGGAATGTGTAGACTTTAATCATTGTGCTAATGCTAGTTCGTAATTGTGCCAACGCTAGTTAGAAACTTTCTTTAAACTGCACATAGAGACATAAAAATGGTATCCATGAGTTCATTTGACTCTGTAACTAGAAAAAGTGCTTAATTGCCAATCGCATAAATATATATAGAAATAAATAAAAATAATTATAATTTTTTTGTTTGTTTTTTTTGTAGAATTTTACCCCTTTTTCTCCCCAATTTCGTGGTATCCAATTCTTTGGTGGCTACTATCTTGTCTCAACGCTACAACTCCCGTACGGGCTCGGGAGAGACGAAGGTTGAAAGTCATGCGTCCTCCGATACACAACCCAACCAAGCCGCACTGCTTGCATCCAACCCACAGCACGAATCCAACCCAGAAACCAGCCGCACCAATGTGTCAGAGGAAACACTGTGCACCTGGCAACCTTGGTTAGCGAGCACTGCGCCCGGCCCGCCACGTGAGTCACTGGTGCGCGATGAGACAAGTATATCCCTACCGGCCAAACCCTCCCTAACCCGGACGACGCTAGGCCAACTGTGCGTCGGCCCACGGACCTCCCGGTCGGGGCTGGTTACGATAGAGCCTGGGCACAAACCCAGAGTCTCTGGTGGCACAGCTGGCGCTGCAGTACAGCGCCCTTACCCACTGCGCCACCAGGGAGGCCCCCAAATGTTATTTATTATGACTATTTTGTCTGCAACGATTTAGCAGCAGCTGCAGCATGGGTTCGATTCCGGACTACTGGAAATTCAGCACACTCTCCATCTTCCCACTCTACTTCTGTCCTATCCAATAATTAAAAGAGAAGAAAAAAAATGAAAAAAATGGAAAAAAATGAATGTGAGTTGTGCTTTCTAAGCACCGTGGTAGTACTATGGACTGATAATAGGGTGTGTGCCAGGGGAGAACGGCTACCACCTCAATGCCGACTTTGGTACTGCAGACATTGTTTCAAGATGGAAACGAAAAAACACTGTAGTAAACACTACAGTAATTTCAGTAAAAAAAACACACTTTTTTAACTATGGTAAATACAACAGTATTTAATTTGCCCATTTCTCCAGTAGGTGGTTTCCACAACAAGAAAGCTTCTACTTCTATGTCAAAGATAATACAATAAATGCACTATAGTAAATACTACAGTGATATCAGAAATATCTGAAAAAAACACAACAGTAAATACTGCAGTATATTACAGTCCACAAAAACACTACAATAAATACTCCAATTCGCAAAAACACTACATTAGTTACAATAATATGGACTACAGTTTGTTTTACAACAGTATTCATATTATAGCTAGTGGCAATATGTGACTTTTTGTGAGACCCAATTCACATAGAAGTATAGATATATCGTTATTCTTGAAAGCAAGTCTAAGAAGCAGTAGATCTTTTCTATGTCCACTATTTATATGCTTCCCATTCTTAAGTTTTGTTTTTGTGTCTTTTACTTTCGGTTTTGTACACCAGCTTCAAGCCTCTGCAACAATATTTTTGGTTATGGAAAATATATTTCACAGCGGTTTAGATGGTACAATGATTCTCATCACATAAACTGAAATCGTGGAGCAATTTCTGCATAGTGCAACTTTAACTGTAAATACTACAATATTCTACAGTTTACTAAAGTAAATGCTACAGTTTTCACTGCAGTGTTTCTGCAGAATTTGGTCCGCCAAAACTACAGCCAATACAACAGTAAAGTCTGCAAAAACACAAGTGAATACTATAGTATTTATACCAGAGTATACTATAGTATTTTCTCATATGGGTGGTGTCACTTGATCGATGGCTTTGTCAATTCATATATACAGTCATTGGTTTGTGCCCCCCACAGTATTGAAGTTGATTGTTGGTTTGTGTCCCCTCTAGGGTGGTTGAGAGGTTTCAGTAGGATTTAACTATGGTTGAACTCACTCTGTGTTGGCCAGTTTAATGATGGCCTTGGCCAGCAGCATGGGCCACAGCTCTGATTGGTTGGTGGTGGCAGGAAGCAGCAGGTTGTTGTCCTCATCAAACGGCAACGCATCGTCCACCATGATCTTCCTCCAGCAACCCTGACAGAAGGGGAAGAAATAAAAAGCGAACAGATGAGGGAACAATAGAGCGAGAGGAGGAGGGGAGAAAGAAGGCAAGGAAGAGAGAGCGACAGAAATTGGAAATTGACAGAGCACAGTGAGTTTCATTTACCAGCCCATTACAGTAACAATACTTTCCGTGTATCGTTCTTTATTCTTTAGATTTGATTAATCGGCTGGATATAATCTCATTTCCACTGACCAGGCAGTCAATGTTGAGACAACGGCAGAATATGGGAGTGTTGACTTCAATCGATTTGCTGTTTAAAACAAGAATGACTGGTCTGTACTAGCGCTGTGTAGGCATCTATTGTCCATTTGTCATGTAGGTACTGTATTTGATAGTAGCACCCTTGAGTATGATTCACACACACCAGAGAGCATTACCACAGTTATTAAATACAGATGGGAAGAGATGAAAAAGCGGTGAGCTGGGACTCACTCAGCACAAATGCCAAGTGAAAATCTTCCTAGGAACCCCATGTAATTTTTCATTCATATAGCTAACCTATTTAGCGATTGAAGATGGACATTCCTACTCCCACCATTCCATTTACCCTGCCTCTCGCCTTCTAGGAATCCATATGCTCTCTTCAACCCAGTGGCAGACAGGCAGCCCTTCAGTGTTCTCCATGTCCACTGGCTGTCTGTGGGAGTCACAGTGTTATACAGTGACAGGCAGCTTCAGTCTTTAGACGCACAGTGTAATCTGACTGACTGATCACAGCTGTGCCGCTCTCTCTCTCTGTCTCACTGTCCCCCCCATCCTAATCATCACCCTCAGGAGCTGCTCAACCTTTCTGCAGATGAGACTGGACAGGGTGTGAAGGAGCTAACTTCATTAAGAGAGAGGGAGAGAGGGCAGAGGAGTATGTGAAAGAAAGGGCGGGAGAAAGGGTGGAAAAAGAGAGATAAACAAGGAGAGAGAGGGGAAAAGAGTGAGAGGGGACGAGAGAGGGCGAGAAAGAGACGGGAATAGAGAACGAAAGAGAGGGTATGGCATATTATGTCTCCTTATCCATCTGTTAGCATGCTAGTTTTGGCACGGGAGCTGCTAACTCCAATCTTGTCAGCCTGCCCAGTGAGTTTAACTGTTACATTATCTCGTCCTCCTATGCTTCTATACCTCACAATCTCTTTGTTATTGTTGTGATTGGTACGCTTATGTTCCAAAACATCTCTTTTGATTTAAAAAAATTGAATATGCCTATCTTCACCAGCCGAGAACTGTAGACAAACAGAATACAAGTTGAGGAAATACTCCTGAAGACTATTTGCAAATACAGTCTCATAACTGTGAGCATCATCACAGAGCTAACACAGAGAAAACAAAGTGTGGTAGACTTACAGTGCCTTCAGAAAGTATTCATATCCCTTGACTTATTCCACATTTTGTTGTGAATTCAAAATGGATACATTCTACACACAATACCCCATAACGAGACAGTGAAAACATATTTTTAGAACATTTTGCAAATGTATTGAAAATGAAGTACAGAAATATCTCATTTACATAAGTTCACACACCCCTGAGTTATTACTTTGTAGAGGAACATTTCTGAGTAAGTGTCAAGAGCTTTGCACACCTGGATTGTACAACATTTGCCGATTATTATTTTCTAAATTCTTCAAGCTCTGTCAAATTGGTTATTGATCATTGCTAGACACCCATTTTCAGGTATTGCAATAGTTTTTCAAGAAGTTTTAAGTCAAAACTGTAACTTGACCACTCAGGAACATTCACCGTCTTCTTGGTAAGCAACTCCAGTTTAGATTTGTGTTTTAGGTTATTGCCCTGCTAAAAGGTGAATTAATTTCCCAGGTGTCTGGTGGAAAGCACACTGAACCCAATTTTTCTCTAGGGTTTTGCCTGTGCTTACAGTAGCTCCGATCTGTTTCTTTTTTATACTGAAAAACTCCCCAGCCCTCAATGACTACAAGCATAACCATAACATGATGCAACCACCAATGCACTGTGCTTGAAAAATATGGAAAGTGGTACTCAGTAATGTGTTTGATTACACATTTGTCCTAACACTTTGTAGTCAGGACAAAAGTGAATTGCTTTGCCACATTTTTTGTAATATTACTTTAGTGCAGGGGTGGGCAATTCCAGTCCTCGAGGGCCTGATTGGTGAAATAGTTTTCCCCCAGCCCCAGCTAACACACCTGACTCCAATAATCACCTAATCATGATCTGCAGTTTAGAATGCAATTTGATTAATCAGCTGTGTTTGCTATGGATGGAGAAAAAGTGTGAAGCCAATCAGGCCCTCGAGGACTAGAGTTGTCCCCTGCTTTAGTGCCTTTTATTCTGTACAGGCTTCCTTCTTTTCACTGTCATTTAGGTTAGTATTGTGGACTAGGTACAAAATGTTGTTGATCCATCCTCAGTTCTCTCCTATAATAACAGCCATTAAACTCAAACTGTTTTAATGTCACCATTGGCCTCAATGTGAAATCCCTAACCGGTTTCGTTCCTCTCCGGTAACTGAGTTAGGGAGGACGCCTGCATCTTTGTAGTGACTGGGTGTAATTCATATACCATCCAAAGTGTAATTAATAACTTCCCCACAATCAAAGGGATATTCGATGTCTGCTTTTTTTTTTTACCCATCTACCAATAGGTGCCCAAATTTGCAAGGCATTGGAAAACCTCCCTGGTCTCCGTGGTTGAATCTGTGTTTGAAATTCACTGCTCGTCTGAGGGGCCTTACAGATCATTGCACTGTATATGTGGGGTACAGATGAGATGAGAGATGAGGTAGTCATTATTGCACACAGAGTGAGTCCATGCAACTTATTATGGGACCTGTTGTGAACATTGTTAGTCCTGAACTTATTTATGCTTGCCATAAAAAATGTATTATTGACTCAAGACATTTCAGCTTTTCATTTGTAATTAATTTGTAAAAAAAAATAATAATAATAATAATTATACTTTGACATTATGGGGTATTGTGCGTAGGCGAATGACCCCAAAAAAATCGCGATTTAATCCCTTTCAAATTCAAGCTGTAACACAACAAAATGTGGAAAAAGTCAAGGAGTTTGAATACTTTCTGCGGGCACTGTATCAGTGGAGGCTAGTGGGAGGAGCTATAGGAGGATGGTCTAATTGTAATGGCTGGAATGGAATCAATTCAACGGTATCAAACACATCAAACATATGGAAACCACATCTTTGACTCTGTTCCGTTATTCCATTCCAGCCACTACAATGAGCCCATCCTCCTATAGCTCCTCCCACCAGCCTCCACTGCAATCTATGTATCATCATACCTCATACCGACGACTGACATTGCTTTGGAATTACCCCACCATACAGGAAGACCCATAGCATGACTGAGTGCCACCGCCTTGCTGTCATAAAGGTGTCCCACAGTGATATCCTGAGGCAGATGACTCCTGTTAAACCTTATCAATTCATCGGACGATTTGCAAAGCCTCCTCATATTAACACAGCAGCGAGACTGATTGATTCGTGCCTGGGTGGATGTGGCTGGACTGCTTCTGCGTCCTCCATTCTCTGTGCAGCCCTCTGAAATGAATTATGGATTGTCTTTATCTCCTAGGTGCACCGGTGGAAATGAGCTGACAATGTTTGTGTCTTAGCAACCTCAGGGTATGAGAGACGTTCAGACATGATTTAACATGGTAAGAACATGAAGGTGAATGAAAACATTTGGAAGCTACAAATAGAGTCGAATTTACTGTATCTCGCAAAGTGGAAAACATTCCATGCTAATAACACGATACCCTATAGGACGGAGCAGGTTCACAAGAGCAGTTTCACAGTCCCAGATTAACGGACCCAGATTAAGCCTATATTCCTGGACTAAAAAGTGCCCTCAATGAAGACTGAGTCCAGGGGTACTGCAGGGTTAAACTGGGTCGGAGAAACTATGCATATAATCTGTTTTGAATACCCCTATCACTCACCATCCAGTAGAGTTTGACCACGTACTTCCCATAGACGTTATAGAGAGGCATGTGGCCCTTGACCACCTTACACAGGGAGTAGATGTGTTCCCAAGGCTTCCAGACGTCAGACCCCTGCTCTACTGACGTCCCATTATAGATCTTCCACACTATGTAGATTTCACTCACTATCCACCTGAAGAGCTGGGAAGAGGGACATGATGGAAAAAACAAAACAATCAATTGATCAATGACTAAGTGACTTTAAATTAACCAAATCAATCACATAATCTAGGGTCCCTCCATTACTGTCCATCAGAAATCACTGTTAGATGACAACAGTATGATAAACCTTTATGAAAAGGTAAGTAAAGTAAAGTGTGTGGAGAGCACATACCTCACTGCAGAGCAGATGTTCATTGGCTGCGGTCAGGTCAAATGATGATTCGTTCTCCACTATTACCGGAGGCTAGTATAAAATGCATGAGATGTTTTTAACATGGGAACAAAACAATGGAAACAGTGCATTTCTATGATGCATCAAACATTCCCTTTTCCCACTTCTAAAGTGATGGATGCCTGGGCTCTGTGCAGTCAACAATGTTCTGAAAGTTACTGAACTGCAAAATTAAACATTACACAGACACATTTTGTAAAGCGGCGTTGGGAAGTTTACTAGATTACCCTCTGAAAAACAGGTTACCCACGTAAAATTTAAATATTCATGAAACTCAATCATTTTACTTTTCAAATATGCTTTGCAAAAAGACTCCACCATAGTTTATCCAGGATTCCCCAAGAGGACATGTTTGCAATGAATATTGGATTAGGGAGTTAAGATAAGAGACTCCAACAGACCACTAATCAAATACGAATTAAAAGACCACCGATCGTGAAGAGAGAGCCTTCAAGGGAGATTATATTTTTTTCTTCTCTCTCACTCTCTCCCTCCATCCATGGAGAGCCCTTCCATTGTCATGGAAACCGTACATAACAACCCACACCTCAACTTTTTCCGTCAATTAGGGGGTTCTAGAATAGGATGGTGGAGAGTGGAAGGAAGAAACAGAACAGCTGTGCTTAATTGGGTATTCCTGTGCGTTTCCTTTTATACAGAATGAATGAAACGTTCTTCACATTGTTGAGCGGAAGAAACAGCCAGCTTAATTACTCAGTGTTGCACAGACAAACAGAGTTACTTTTTGCTAACAGCCATACATTTCGGCACACTACCTGATAAGATGGCCCTGAGTGGTCTGGCTATATATGGCACTCGGCTGAAATTTGTCATACACTGTACATGTAGCTTAGTATAGTGGAACATTCTGTTCTTGTGCAGTCTCTTTGCAGTGTCGACTTTAAGGAGGAAGTCTGTATGATGAAAAGGATATACTGAAGGTCCTGAGCAGTGGTGGAAAAAAGTACCCAACTGTCATACTTAAGTAAAAGTAAAGATACCTTAGTAGATAATGACTCAAGTTAAAGACACCCAATAAAATGCTACTTGAGTAAAAGTCTAAGTATTTGGTTTTAAATATACTTAAGTATCAATAGTAAATGTAATTGCTAAAATATCCTTAAGTATCAAAAGTATAAATAACTTCTTATAGCTTATGTCAAGCCAACCAGACGTCAATTATTTTTTCTAAATGTATGTATTGCCAAGGACACACTGCAATCATTTGACAATCATTTACAAACAAAGAATTTGTGTTCAGTGAGTCGGCCAGATCAGAGGCTGACCAGGGATTTCTCTTGATAACTGTGTGAAGCACTCAAAAATGTAACGAGTACTTTTGCGTGTCACGGAAAATGTATGAAGTAAAATGTACATTATTGTATTTAGGAATGTAGTGGAATAAATATAACAGTTGTCAAAAATATAAATAGTAAAGTACACATACCCCAAAAAACTACTTAAGTAAAAATACTTTAAAGTACCTCTTAAGTACTTTACACCACTGGCCCTGAGTATATCTAGTACTGTGCATCCTCTGTGTCCTCTATGTTGGATGCAGACTGTGTGACGCACCATCCAAGATCATGTCCTGAAGAAGTACCCTTACCTTGGTGAGTATGTGCTCTGAAGGGCGCTTCCATGAGTGCACTTTCAGCAACAGAGGCAGCTCGACCTTTCCCTCTGGATCCTCAAAGAATGGCTGTGGACAAAGAGTGATAAATAAAAAAGTATACCAGTTTCATTGAAGGACCAAAAAACTGACAACTGTGCCTATAGACTACAAAATAGTTGGGAAGAGATTTGCGATGTACCGATACCATGGCACATTGTTTATTAACTGATACGCTAAACGTCGGATTCAAAACGTTACTATACAAAATTCTTGCAACTAATAGAATGTTATGTAGAGTTGAAGTCGGAAGTTTAAATACACCATAGCCAAATACAATTAAAAACTCAGTTTTTCACAATTCCTGACATTTAATCCAAGTAAAAATTCCCTGTTTTAGGTCAGTTGGGATAACCACTTTATTTTAAGAATGTGAAACGTCAGAATAATAGTAGAGCGAATGATTTATTTCAGATTTGATTTATTTCATCACATTTCCAGTGGGTCAGAAGTTTACATACACTCAAATAGTATTTGGTAGCATTGCTTTTAAATTGTTTAACTTGGGTCAACGTTACGGGTAGCCTTCCACAAGCTTCCCACAATAAGTTTGGTGAATTTTGGCAGATTCCTCCTGACAGAGTTGGTGTAACTGAGTCAGGTTTGTAGGCCTCCTTGCTCACACACCCCTTTTCAGTTCTGCCCACAAATCTTCTATTGGATTGAGGTCAGGGATTTGTGATGGCCACTTCAATACCTTGACTTTGTTGTCCTTAAGCCATTTTGCCATAAATTTGGAAGTATGCTTGGGGTTATTGTCCATTTGGAAGACCCATTTGCGACCAAGCTTTAACTTCCTGACTGATGTCTTGAGATGTTGCTTCAATATCTCCACATAATTGTACTTCCTCATGATGCCATCTATTTTGTGAAGTGCACCAGTCTCTCCTGCAGCAAAGCAACCCCACAACATGATGCTGCGACCCCCCTGCTTCACGGTTGGGATAGTGTTCTTTGGCTTGCAAGCATCCCCATTTTTCCTCCAAACATAACGATGGTCATTATGGCCAAAGAGTTCTATTTTTGTTTCATCAGACCAGAGGACATTTCTCCAAAAACTACGATCTTTGTCCCCATGTGCAGTTGCAAACCGTAGTCTGGCTTTTTTTATGGTGGTTTTGGAGCAGTTGCTTCTTGCTGAGCGGCCTGTCAGGTTATGTCGCTATAGGACTCGTTTTACTGTGGATATAGATATTTTTGTACCTGTTTCCTCCAGCATCGTCACAAGTTCCGTTGCTGTTGTTCTGGGGTTGATTTGCACTTTTCGCACCAAAGTACATTCATCTCTAGGAGACAGAACGTGTTTCCTTCCTGAGCAGTATGACGGCTGTGTGGTCCCATGATGTTCATACTTGTGTACTATTGTTTGCACAGATGAACATGGTACCTTCAGACGTTTGGAAATTGCTCCCAAGGATGAACCAGACTGGTGGAGGTCTACAATTTTTTTCCTGAGGTCTTGGCTGATTTCTTTTGATTTTCCCATGATGTCAAGCAAAGAGGCACTGAGTTTGAAGGTAGGCCTTGAAATAGATCCACAAGTACACCTCCAACTAACTCAAATTATGTAAATTAGCCTATCAGATGTTTCTGAAGCCATGACATCATTTTCTGGAATTTTCCAAGCTATGTAAAGGCACAGTCAACTTAGTGTATGTAAACTGGAACTCACTGGAATTGTGATACAGTGAATTATAAGTGAAATAATCTGTCTGTAAACAATTGTTGGAAAAATTATTTGTTTCATGCACAAAGTAGATGTCCTATCCGACTTGCCAAAACTATAGTTTGTTAACAAGAAATTTGTTGAGTGGTTGAAAAGGGAGTTTTAATGACTCCAACCTAAGTGTATGTAAACTTCCAACTTCAACTGTACACTACCGGTCAAAAGTTTAAGAACACCTACTCATTCAAGGGTTTTTCTTTATTTTACTATTGTCTACATTTTTAGAATAACAGTGAAGACATCAAAACTATTAAATAACACATATGGAATCATGTAGTAACCGAAAAAAAAGTGTTAAACAAATCAAAATATATTCTGTATTTGAGATTCTTCAAATAGCCACCCTTTTCCCTGATGATAGCTTTGCACAGGCTATGATTCCATATGTGTTACTTCATAGTCTTAATGTCTTCAATATTATTCTACAATGTAGAAAAAAGTAAAAATAAAGAAAAACCCTTGAATGAGTAGGTGTGTCTAAACTTTTGAATGGTACTGTATATACAGTGCCTTCGGAAAGTATTCAGACCCCTTGAATTTTTCCACATTTTGTTAATGGGAGACAACATTCTCTGGTCTGATGAAACCAAGATTGAACTATTTGGCCTCAATGTCAAGTGTCACGTCTGGAGGAAACCTGCCACCACCCATACGGTGAAGCATGGTGGTGGCAGCGGCAGGGACTGGGATACTAGTCATTATCGAGGCAAAGATGAATGGAGCAAAGTACAGAGATCCTTGATGAAAACCTTCTCCAGAGCACTCACTGCCTCAGACTGGGGCAAAGGTTCACCTACCAACAGGACAATGACACTAAGCACACAGCCAAGACAACGCAGGAGTGGCTTCGGGACAAGTCTCTGAATTTCCTTGAGTTGCACATCCAGGGCCCAGACAGGAACCCGATCGAACATCTCTGGAGAGACCTGAAAATAGCTGTGCAGCAACGCTCTCCATCCAACCTGACAGACCTTGAGAGGATCTGCAGAGAAGAATGTGAGAAACTCCCCAAATGTGCCAAGCTTGTAGCGTCACACCCAAGAAGACTCTAGGCTGTAATCGCTGCCAAAGGTGCTTCAACAAAGTACTGATTAAAGGGTCTAAATACTTGCATAAATGTGACATTTCTGTTTACTTTTAATACATTTGCAAACATTTCTAAAAACCTGTTTTTGCTATGTCATTATGGGGTATTGTATGTAGATTGATGAGGGGAAAAAACAACTTAATACATTTTAGAATACGGCTGTAATGTAACAATGTGGAAAAAGTCAAGGGGTCTCTAAACTTTCTGAATGTGTATGTATGTGTATTATATTTACAAAAAAAAAATATGGGGTATTGGAAATTCAGAAATGTACATTGATGAAAGCTACAATTTATATGCAGTTTCCCCCAAAAAGAAAAAGAGCCAAAGAAACTCAGGTTGATGTTTATTATCATGAGTCTTGTCCTGGAGCGATTTTTCTTAGATAGGCCATCTGCAAAGTCAACATCGGCTATATTGTAAAAACTCAAACAAAAATGAGCTTGTTGGTCTTAATTTAAGGTTAGGGTTAGGCATAAGGGTAAGCAGCGTGGTTAACGGTTAAAGTTTTAAATCTGATTTTATGACTTTGAGGCTGTACCAGATTGTACCCATTCTGCAGAGCTGCCTCCAGAACAAGATTCATGACAAAAAAAATGCTAACCTGCCAAAGAAACATGAGGCACTGCAGGCTACAGTATCTATGAAATCAATCCATAGATGGATAGCCTTGATCCTGTAGGAATTTCACTAGGCCCAATCCATCAATACTCACCAAAAATGGACTCTTCCCCATCTTTCCATCCTTAGCGCCCTTGGCCCCATCCCATTTCTCTGTGTTGACCTCTGCCTCACTCCACTCCGGCCAGATGGGGTAGCGGCATCTCCTCAGCTCTCCTGGGCCCTCTGAGGCACTAGCCACCAGGGACGATGCTCTAGGGTGTAACCACAAACAAGCATGATTCAGGTTTGACACCAATAAACAGGTGCTGTGGTATCCATAAACCCAAGATGATATAAAATTGATGTCCAAATGTATCAATCCTGTTCAAGTAACTCCTCTCGTCGCTAAAGTGATTTGTAGCAGCAGGGCATAGACCTCTAGTCACAGCACTGTTTAGGCTATACAGGGTAGCCTAGTGTAGCCTAGTGGTTAGAGCGTTGGACTAGTAACCGGAAGGTTGCAAGTTCAAACCCCCGAGCTGACAAGGTACAAATCTGTCGTTCTGCCCCTGAACAGGCAGTTAACCCACTGTTCCTAGGCCGTCATTGAAAATAAGAATTTGTTCTTAACTGACTTGCCTAGTAAAATAAAGGTAAAATAAAAAATAAAAAATAAAATTATTACTACCGATACATTTTCGTTGGTTGATGCTATCGACACAATCATGCACTGACTCCCTTCCTCATACTGTCAGTAACTTGGATTGGGAGAGCCGCGGGCCAAGGATTTCAAAGCTGGAACCCTGGCAAGTTGCCCCGTGTACAGCTTGTTCGTGAAACACAGTGGTTGTGCGCTTTTGTAAAGCGAGAGCAGAACAAGAGCCCTGAAGCTATAGATAATTAATGCCCGCGTGTAGGCTAGCTACAGAAACGCCCACAATAACAAGAAGCAGGGCTTATATAACTAGCTAGCGAGTAGGATGGTGAAAATGGGCGTTTAAATCCTGAAGTGTTTAAAATTAGGAGACCGTAGCTACTTTTTTTCTGGCTGAGGTTCAAATTTCGTGGGGCTCAAGCATAGTAGACAGACGTGACAAATCACGTAACGCAGTCGGCTACCTAGCCCCTGTCAGACGACATAATACTTTGTTCACAACCAAGTGGGAAGGTACCACTTGATGAAATCGTATGCTTTGAACTTGGCTAAGGGCCAACGAGCAGAGTCAACCCTAAACTAAAGATAAAGCTATTAGGCTTGCAAATAAATGATAGTGCTCAAAAAAACACATTAATAGATTGCATTTTAATAAAAACTGTTTTGTTGTTGCATTTAACTGCCGAAAATGCTGTTGTCGAGGTCATTTCCTTAAGAGGTGACCTCATTTTGATATCAATTTCTTTGCACGACCCTAACATATATATTTTTTAAATTGGGGCTATGACAGTCTATTACAAATCAGTCTGACAGTATTTTTGACAGTATTTCAATCTGAAGAAAATATGGTTTGAAGTAGCCCATTAAAAGACGTTATATAGCATAGTGCCCAAGAACAGCCCTTAGCCGTGGTATATTGGCCATATACTAACACCTCCCGGGCCTTATTGCTAAATTATAAACTGGGTGGTCGAGCCCTCAATGCTGTTTGGCTGACAGCCATGATATATCAGACCGTATATAATCAGGTTATGACAAATCAAGTATTTTTACTGCTCTAATTACGTTGGTAACCAGTTAATAATAGCAATAAGGCACATCGAGGGTTGGTGATATATGGCCAATTTACCACGGCTAAGGGCTATTGCCAGGCACTCCGTGTTGCGTAGTGCAGAAGAACAGCCCTTAGCCGTGGTATAATGACCATATAACACACCCCCTCAGGCCTTACAGCTTAAATATACTATAGAAAGCCCCAGCAAAAATAATGGGGGGTATTATGATTGATTGACACCTGTCATACCTTACCAACAAGTTCACACATTAGCTAGCTAACGTTGCTGTGTACTTTGCAATTAGCTTGAATAGCTACCTATGACAGTGATAACAATACATAACATGTAACAACATAGCAAATATAATTTGAAATCAGAGTATTTAAATGTTGCTTGACATGATAAATAACGAACAGTAGGGCATAGATACTAGAGCAAGCTTGACCATCAAACCAGCTTGACCATCAAACCAATCTTACTCTTTATTTGGTGTCTGTCCTTGTGATGAAGTGACTCGGCTGGAGGACAACTCCTTTTTCTTTGGTGGAGCTTTTGACATTCCGGCTCTGTCGTGGACGTTGGCTCACCTTAACTATTATCTGAAATAAGTGACAGTGTTAGCTAGCTACATGGCTTGGAAGACCACGTTTGTTTTTGCTGGAAGCTCAGCTGGAGAAAGTTTGATAATGTTGCTAAGCGACAAAGCCCCAGCCGCAGGACATCATGGGAGCCTCCCAGGCCCCTAAACTAGTCGGGTTATCAAAGATACAACCTACTGCTCTCACTGCACCAATGACGTCAAATGAACTGCATCTGCCCTCATTAACATCTTCATTATTATACATTTTTTTTTATTTATTTATTTTTTTATTCTCTTCTCTTTACCATGGAACTTTACTTACCCGGCAGGCAGGTAGCCGAGTGGTTAGAGCGTTGGGGCCAGTTACCGAAAAGTTGCGAGATCGATCCTCGTCGAGCTGACAAGGTCCTTCTGTCTTCTGCCACTGAATAAGGCAGTCAACTGTTCCTAGTTCGTCATTATAAATACGAATTTGTTCTTAACTGACTTGCCTAGTTAAATAAAATTTAAAAAATGCATACACTGAGGAGAAAACCACAATAAACAAGGTTCAGGATACATTGGAATAATCATATGAATTTGTTTTTCCTTCAATTTTATGTATTCCACTTGTGTGTAGGCCTCATCTTATTCTCCATTTACGTTTGGCTTATGCTGACTAAATTAATTGCACTGTTCAAACGAGAAGGACTGTTTCCTAGCTAGATCTATATCTGGGTATTGTGATTAATGAGATTAATTTGACTGTTGCTATTTCATAAATAAAATGTAACTTTGCTACTCAAATACATCCTACAACATCTATGCATTCAAAATATCCCAACAGCAGGGAATGTAGCCAAATGGACTTTTCATTAAGTGAATAACAAGTCAATTTGTATACATTAGGCTGGGAAGTATGTCCCAGGAAATACCACAGTGAAAAAGCTTAAATGCACTACTTTCATTCATCTGCTTACTCTGCCCACATACAGTGCATTCTGAAAGTATTCAGACCCCTTGACTTTTTCCACATTTTGTTAGGTTACAACCTTATTCTAAAATGTATTAAATTGTTTTTCCCCCTCATCAACCTGCACACAATACCCCATAATGACAAAGCAAATACAGGTTTTTAGACATTTTTGCAAATGTATTAAAAATAAAATAAAAAACAAATATCACATTTACATAAGTATTCAGACCCTTTACTCAGTACTTTGTTGACGCACCTTTGGCTGCGATTACAGCCTTGAGTCTTCTTTGGTATGCCGCTACACGCTCTGGACTTCTGTATTTGGGGAGTTTTTCACATTTTTCTCTGCAGATCCTCTCAAGATCTGTCAGGTTGGATGGGGAGCGTTGCTGCACAGCTATTTTCAGGTCTCTCCAGAGATGTACGAACAGGTTCATGGCTGGGCCACTCCAGGACATTCAGAGACTTATCCCAAAGCCACTCCTGCGTTCTGTTGGCTGTGGGCTTAGGGTCATTGTCCTATTCGGAGAGAAACCTTCGCCCCCAGTCTGAGGTCCTGAGCGCTCTGGACCATGTTTTCATTAAGGATCTCTCTGTACTTTGCTCCGCTTATCATTCCCTTGATCCTGACTAGTCCCCCAGTCCCATTCACTGAAAAACATGCCCACATGCTGCCGCCACCATGCTTCACCGTAGGGATGGTGCCAGGTTTCCTCCAAACATGACGCTTGGCATTCAGGCCAAATAGTTCAATCTTGGTTTCATCAGACCAGAGAATCTTATTTCACATGGGCTGAGAGTCCTTTAGGTGCCTTTTGGCAAATTCCAAGCGGGCTGTCGAGTGTCTTCCATCTGGCCACCCTACCATAAAGTATTAATTGGTGGAGTGCTGCAGAGATGGTTGTCCTTCTGGAAGGTTCTCACATCTCCACAGAGGAACTCTAGAGCTCTGTCAGAGTAACCAATGGGTTCTTGTTCACCTCCATGACCAAGGCACCTTCTCCCCCGATTGGTCAGTTTGGCCCGATGGAAGAGTCTTGGTGGTTCCAAACTTCTTCCATTTAAGAATGATGGAGGCCATCATCTATGCCTCAACACAATCCTGTCTCAGAGCTCTACGAACAATTCCTTCGACCACATGTCTTGGTTTTTATTCTGACATGCACTGTCAACTGTGGGACCTTACATAGAAAGGTACAAGTTGAAGTTGGAAATTTTCATACACTTAGGTTGGAGTCATTAAAACTAGTTTTTCAACCACTACACAAATTTCTTGTTAACAAACTATAGTTTTGGCAAGTCGGTTAGGACATCTAGTTTGTGCATGACACAAGTAATTTTTCCAACAATTGTTTACAGACAGATTATTTCACTTATAATCCACTGTATCACAATTCCAGTGGGTCAGAAGTTCACATACACTAAGTTGACTGTGCTATTAAACAGCTTGGAAATTCCAGAAAATTATGTAATGGCTTTAGAAGATTCTGATAGGCTAATTGACATAATTTGAGTCAATTGGAGGTGCACCTGTGGATGTATTTCAAGGCCTACCACTCAGGAAGGAGACGTGTTCTGTCATAATCCTATAGAAAATATGTGGGCAGAACTGAAAAAGCGTGTGCGAGCAAGGAGGCCTAGAAACCTGACTCAGTTACACCAGCTCTGTCAGGAGGAATGGGCCAAAATTCACCCAACTTATTGAGGGAAGCTTGTGGAAGGCTGCCTGAAACGTTTGACTGAAGTTAAACAATTTAAAGGCAATGCTACCAAATACTAATTGAGTGTATGTAAACATTTGACCCACTGGGAATGTGATGAAAGAAATTAAAGCTGAAATAAATAATTTTCTCTACTATTATTCTGACATTTCACATTCTTAAAATAAAGTGGTGATCCTAACTGACAAGACAGGGAATCTTTACTAGGATTAAATGTCAGGAATTGTGAAAAACTGAGTTGAAATGTTTTTGGCTTAGGTGTATGTAAACTTCCGACTTCAATTGTATGTGCCTTTCCAAATCATGCCCAATCAATTGAATTTACCACAGGTGGACTCCAGTCAAGTTGTAGAAACATCTCAAGGATGGTCAATGGAAACAGGATGCACCTGAGCTCAAATTTTTAAAGTACATTTGTTTTTCTTTAATCCATTTTTAGAATAGGCTGTAAACAACATGTGGAAAAGGTCAACAGGTCTGAATTCTTTCCGAAGGCACTGTCCAAGGATACTATACTAAGCCTACTAATGATAAAGACATTACTTATTATTATAATGATGATCATAATTGTAATTGTAATAATAACAATAAGAAGGAGATCAAGAAAAGGGAGGGTATAAGAGCAAGAGCTGTGTGCATGTTCTGTGTGACAAACAGTTGTTTTTACATTACAATATTACTTTGCTGCCTGTTTGGAAAAAAGCTATTGTGTGTAGATTGATGGGGAAAAGTTTTTATTTAGCCCATTTTAGAATAAGGCTGTAACGTAATAAAATGTTGACAAAGTCAAAGAGTCCGAATATATTTAGCCAGGGCGACAAGTAGAACACAAAACAATTTGACATAAACATTTGCGTTGATGAGTTTTATTGACAAGTCACAAAAAAAATATATATTATAATAATAATTATAATTATGCATTGATGAGAATGCTGTAAATACAGGAATTGTTTGCTCAGTGGGAAATTAATATCAAACTAGTGTGTGACAACTGTTGGAGTTTGTCACAGCAACTATGTGAGCTACAGTATTATGAAATATGTCCTGGGATTTCCTATGATCTTCTATGTAGAAGAACCCCTTAACATCTAATGACTCTTGCGTAGCTTGTGAGTGTCATAGAGTAAAACATGTGCGTGTTTGTGAGTCTTAGATTTTCATAGCGAGGTCATAATAGTTTGTGGACTTTACAGACGTTTTTGTGAGAAGAAAGGTTTTTCGGGATACGCCCTTGTCTAACAAACACTGCTCTACCTCAGTCCCGTTAATCACACATACTAATGTTTGGTATCAGCGGACGCAGAGGAAATAGACAAATCCAATGCAACAGACCAGCACGATGTTTAAAAGAAGTTAAAACATGTCACGGTGGGACTGTAAGAGTTTCAGATTTACTGTTATTACACAAAATCAAGAGACACGGGAGTGTCGGGAGGGTCCATCCGAACCCTGATATTATGACGTAACAACCATTCCTGGACCTGACTCCAAAAGTGAGCCACCGATGGGCAATACCATAAAACATATTCTATTGAATCTGTTTCCTCGTGGCAGAGTCTGCACAGGGCTGACTGTTCTATTGATTCTGTTTCCTCATGGCAGAGTCTGCACAGGGCTGTCTGTTCTATTGATTCTGTTTCCTCGTGGCAGAGTCTGCACTGGGCTGTCTGTTCTATTGATTCTGTTTCCTTGTGGCAGAGTCTGCACAAGGCTGACTGCTCTATTGATTATGCTTCCTCATGGCAGAGTCCGCACAGGGCTGACTGTTCTATTGATTATGTTTTCTCATGGCAGAGTCTGCACAAGGCTGACTGCTCTATTGATTATGTTTTCTCATGGCAGTCTGCACAAGGCTGACTGCTCTATTGATTATGTTTTCTCATGGCAGTCCGCACAGGGCTGACTGTTCTATTGATTATGTTTTCTCATGGCCCCATATATTGAGAATTATTTTTGTATCAAATATCTTTCATAATGTAATAACTTAAATTGAAATGAACAGATTGATGTGTCAATTGTTGGTTTATGTCAGTTCATAGAGCTGATGCCAAGATATTGGGCCATCAAAAACTTGTTCCCAACTGACTTGAATTTGATATGGTATTGCCGTCAAACCTTTTGACTTTAAGTGAAACTGATACATTTTTCGATTCATACTAATCATTAAGCCATTTATGATTTTTAATGGGTGGCAGACAGACAAATTTTTAATTACATTCAGCTTCCTTTATAAACATCCACTTTATTTCAGCAGCTTAGTTCTGTTAAACTGGCACCAATGGATCAAATTGCATAGGCATACTTCCTCTTACTTCAGTCAAAATGAAGTCAGTAGAGACAAAATGAATAGGCAGTAGTAGACATTGCTGCAATAGTCGACATGAGTGTGTGTCCTGGAGGCTAGTGTGACGTTGGTTTCTTCTCCGGTAATAATGGGGGCATGGGAGAGAATGAGCTGCAGCAGTGAGCAGAATAGTCTGATGACTATCACACACACAGCCTCCCCTAAGTGGTACAGCATGGTCATGCCTGATACACATCAATAGCCCAAGGAATTATGTGAAACCTTTCATAATGTGAATTCCCATTTCTCTGATCGCATTTTCAGTTTCTCCTCAAATGTTGAGCCTTAGGGATCACCTCCAAGGCACTTAACCCTAATTGCTCCTGTAAATTGCTCTGGATAAGCGCGTCTGCTAAATGACTAAAATCTAAAATGTGACACAAACACACACACATTCTTTCAATTCCACTCAATACAGACAATTCAATTGTGTCACTAATGAAGAATTAAGCCAAGACAACACAAACTATTATCAATTAAAAATGTTTATTATTTTTTGGTTTTTGTAGTAGTTTCAAAGTATATTTTCACACAAACTTAATAGACCCCGCACGGTGTTTAAAAAAATGATTTACACTTGCCTAGGATTCTCAACTGCTTGGGTAGTGGGAGGGTTCCCTCCCTGGCCTGATGTACCTCACCAGGAATTGTACAGTACATGATCAAACACAAATGTAAAAAAAAATACACATCTTAGATGTACTCTTTCGTACTATTACTGAGACATCAAGTCTCTCAGGGATTTCTCTCTGAGTTCCAATGGCACCTTCCTTCTATTTGTTCTTTCTTTCAAGATAAATGTATTTTTTGTTGTTGTCCGTGTGTGACTAGCATTGCCTAGAAGAACACTGGAAGATATTCCACAGATCATCATGATAAAAACACACATTTATTTATGGTACATCCTTAGTCCCACCTTTGTTCAGGCCTTCAGCAAAAACGATGAAAAAAAAAAAAGAGAACTCATGGCACCATTATGAAACAAGACAGTTGCATGCGTAATTGTCAGTGAGCTAGGGTGTGACGAGACCCACTCCCTGGACAGTAGCCCTTCCGCAGGGTCATTGGACAGGGGGCATGGGTCCAGTGTAACGACAGCTTGGGGTGGGATATGGGGTTCAGGGTCACGCCCTTCCTGAACAGCAGCCCGATGTGATCATAGATACAGAAGACGGCGGCTAAGGTTTGGAAGGGTGTTGAGGCGGTCCAGGGTTAATGGACATAGGGGAGGGGTGGGGCTAGGAGACCCAGTCCTTGACCTCTAGGCCCTCTGTGTGAGCTGGCCTGAGGTGCTACCCTGTTATAATCTCGACCCGGCACAGCCAGACGAGGACTGGCCACCCCTCAGAGCATGGTTCCTCACTAGGTTTCTTTCTAGGTTCATTCCATCCTAGTGCGTTTTTTTCTAGCCACCGCGCTTCTACATCTGCATTGCTTGATGTTTGGGGTTTTAGGCTGGGTTTCTGTATAGCACTTTGTGACATCGGCAGATGTAAAAAGGGCTTTATAAATACATTTGATTGATTGATTGATTGATCCAGTGGGAGGAGGTTGAAAGGTGGATGCAGTAGGAGTCCTCAGAGCTAGCAGCAGCCTGGCTTGCTCTCAGCAGCCACCGTCTCCTGGTCGAGCTTGATGGGGTCCCCGTTGCTCTCCTCGTATGGCAGGCCCTTGTCGTTCAGCAGGATGTTCTCCACCAGGAACCGAGCTGCCTCGTCCACGTTGATGTTGTCCTGGGAAAGGTGAAACAACAACAGGCTTAAGGTTAAAGGTCACATCAATTCAATATGAATACAGTTGCTGAGGATATTGGTTTAGGCAGTTAACTAATGAGGAGCAACATTGGTGAAACAGTCTATAAAAAAAGATAACCCACTGGGATTTCATCCACCTCTCACTTCTATGCAAGCACCAGAGGTTGTGTTATCCTCAGTTGTCAACTCAAGAGGACCTTTCCTATAGCCATGGCCCGTGACTAGGCATCCAACATTAGCAGTCTGGCTAATATTCTTTCATGACTCTGCTACAGCTCTTTAGACTACTTCATATAGGCAGCTGAGTGGCATCAGAGAGCGGGTCTTGAAAACAGCAGCCATCCCTCATTTTGTCATTTCGCACCTCAGCAGCCAAGTGCAGCACAGCACAAAGCTGTCATCCCTCGTTTTGGAGGGGTTATGAATATTAATGCATCTTCTCCAGGCCTCGACTGCTGCTAAGACATTCACAAAGTGACACTTCAGAGAAACGGCCAGGGCACCTTGGGAGCAGTGAAACTCAGGGTGAGTGTACGACTGGACAACACAAGTGTATCAAAGCTGCATCAAACAGGAATGAAGGGTCAAATATGATGGAGCATGGCATCAAACACAAAGTCCAATTATGAATGCAGATGAGATTTCAACTAAAATACTATTTGAGTTGAAACTGCTCTTTGTGTTGTGATGGGAGGTCATTACTTCCACAGCAAACAGCTGTAGGCTACATCAGACTTCTGGCATGGGAGGAATCTGGTGTGTGAACAAATAAGGAAATCTAAATCCAATTGAAGTCCAATCCAAATCAGCAGACACAGTGTTTCTCTCAAGGAATGGATAGGCCTACATACACAGTGTACAAAACATTATGAACACCTGCTCTTACCAGGTGAATCCAGGTGAAAGCCATCATCCCTTAATGATGTCACTTTTTAAATCAACTTCAAAATCAGTGTTGATGAATGGAAGGAGACAGGTTAAAGAAGGATTTTTAAGTCTTGATACAATTGAGAGTGGCATTCAGAGTGTGAACGGGCAAGACAAAATATTTAAGTGCCTTTGAATGGGGTATGGTAGTAGGCGCCAGGCACAACGGTTTGTGTTAAGAACTGCAACGTTGCTGGGTTTTTTACACAACAGTTTCCCGTGTCTATCAAGAATGGTCCACCACCCATAGGACATCCAACTAGACACAACTGTGGGAAACATTGGAGTCAACATGGCCCAGCGTCCATGTGGAACGCTTTCAATACCTTTTAGAGTCCATGCCCTGGTGAAATGAGGCTGTTCTGAGGGCAAAAGGGGGGTTACAACTTAATATTAGGAAGTTGTTGTTAATGTTTTATGCACACCCTTAACATATGGATTCCCATTCCACCCAACGGAATGATGCAGGGTTTCTATTGCGCTCGCAGAGCTGTCCAACGGTCGATATTGAAAGTGACCTGTGACCTCTAGGGACTGTAGCCTGAGGTGTGCTTCTGAATGCTTGGCCACCCTTCAACATGGTGACGGCCCCTAACCACACACACACCTCACGTGAGACCACATTTAGCATGGGTGTTTAGCAGTACAGCACTATGTCAATGAGTCAACTAGATTAAACCTGGATGGCTAATGTAGCCAATGCATTACTGAGCATCAAGTGAAGGGTGAGTATCTTGGGCATGTGTCTATGAATGTGGGGTGGTATATTTAGTCTTGGGTCTATTTTTCCTGGTTGCTACATCTGCTGTGTAGCTGGTCGGTTCCCGAGAGCCAAGCTGTTTTTTCATTATTCCTCAGTAAATCTGAAAAATTAGGCCGGGTGAAAAAAAATTCTAAATGTGTTTTATGAGTAGTGCATGACCCTAGGGTGGAAACACATACATTCTAAGTCATTTCAATTAGTCTTTCATCATTCTGATGGTTTTATACTGTTCAATTCTACCTAAAATAAAATAAAAATGCATTTTCATACATTTCCTGCGGCACGATATGGGCAAACAATCTAAGCCTTGTTTTTAACTAAATGTTGCAATTGCGATTTCACGATTTAGAGCACAACACTTCGGTGAACTGTTGGAATCATGGAAATAATAATTATTCTAATTCTATAGTTAGAATATTATAGTGGGCACTTTCAATACAGTGTTGCTTGACATGACAATGAATGAAAATGCCAGGGAGGAGTTGTGACAGGGTAGGAACCAAAGTGTTGATAAGTGTTTCCTAGGGGATCCTATAATCTTTGGATACATTGAACGTTTTCTCTCAGCTACTTCATGTAGCTAACATATTCTTGCTTTGATTTACAAGATACTGTTACACAAACATGCTGATTTCGGTCTATACCATCACTGGTATTATCAGGATGAATAGCTCATTACGTTTTCTCTGACTCAGTACATTTATTAGCTAGCTAATGATTACCGGCTAACAATTTGCAGCTAACAGAATTTAGGCCCAACTTAATAAGAAATTACAAACTAGCGGTTGTATGTAAGAAACTAATAGTGTAATTATAGAACACTAGTGGATTTATATTAAGAGGCAAAGTGAAAAAAGCATCGTTGTCATCAACATTGTTGCATGTGCTGCATTCACCATGCATGCAGATTGAAAGCAACTGTCTCGTGGTCGAGGAACAACAAATGCACTCTTGGTAGGGGGCAGGGCTAGCTCTGTGTGGAAAGTGGCATGAGAGAGAGATGACTCAAGTAAACTATTAAAATGGACATTACACATGGCATCTCACATTTAACAAACCGAACATTAAAATACTGTTTTATATATATATATATATATATGTCATGTAAAAGCCCAAACCGGTCCGTGCATCAATATCGGTAGATCGTAAAATACAGTATACTGCCAAACCCTAGTGGTTTAGCACAAATTAAAACAGACATGTCTATAAAACACACACTTGTGTGTTACTTGCACACACACACACACACACACACACACACACACACACACACACACACACACACACACACACACACACACACACACACACACACACACCTCCATGCCAACCATCTGAGTTACAGCCTCTAATGGAGTCATTCATCTCAGGAACATGTGCTGGTGCATGCTGGGTACTGGCACACCTTCTGTCACTCACATGAACTCACACACACACATACATACGTATGCACAGCTGCAAATGATGACAGAAAAGGGAATTCAGCAGCAGGGACATTTTGCATTTCACGAAGCCTGAGATTCCCTGGAGGCTCATGTTTGCCATTCTGTTCAACTGTTAGAAGTGCTCACTGCATACAATCCCACAGAATAACACACACACAAGGCTCTAAACAGACATATATAAATTCTTTCTCGCAATGTAGGTTATGAGGTTATCCTAGAAGAAATAACACAGGAAATCCCATGTAGCTCAGTTGGTAGAGCATGGTCCTTGCAACGTGGGTTTGATTGTGGGTTTGATTCCCAAGGGGGACCAGTATGAAAATGTATGCACTCAAGTCGCTCTGGAAAAGAGTGTCTGCTTAAATCACTAAAATGTCAAATGAAATCAAGTTTTCAAAGCAGGGAACCTTCTACAGTACCTCAATATGTGACCGTCAAGGTGTTGCAACTATATGGGTTGTGCCCCATGATTCAGCACACGATAGCCTACTGTGTAATGAATGTATATGTATGAGGGTGGATTAGCCCTTGATTCTGCAAGGAGGAATTCACTCCTTTAGCAGAGATGGTAAAAAAATAACTGCCATGCTTTGGTTTCTAGTGGCACACTTCAATCAAAGGACATGTCTAAGCACCAACAGGTCTAACAGCGCAGGATTAGAGCTGGGAAACGCTGTGGGCGCCATAACCTCAAAGCTGATCGGGACACCGAGTGTGTGGGGTTCTAAAGGGTATCCCTGTGAGCTTTCCATGGGCTGGGGAACGGGGATGTCACTGAGATGTGGGTGAGTGTGCCATTATCCAACCAAAACTCTCAACTGTTTAAACACAACCTGCCCAAACACATTGAGTTAATGGTGCTAGTGTGTGGACATGGACACTACAGGAGATCACAAGTGAGAGCTAACTGTAATTTCCGCAGGGACTAGAGGTGGCATCAGAATTGCGGTGACAAGCAGAAACTTAAAGACCTCCCGGTGAACTGAGGCACACACACACACAGTCGCCAGCTTCATGACAACAGGGCCCCATTGACCTAATTTTCACATAGATCGGGAGCAATTTCCACACACACAATACTCACACAGTGTGTGTTTGTGCATACTAGGACTTTCCCAGACTAAAAAAAAATAAAAATTGGTCGACTGAGATTCATCCTGTTCTTTTGACCAATCGACCAAATGTTTAAACTTATTTTTCCATATATAGACAGATATACCCTATGTGTTTAAAAAAATCAACTACATATGCACTGAGCTTGTCTGATTCTTTATGCACACTGTTTGATTAAATAATTTAGACACAAATGACTCATTGATAACAGCGCGATGGTCACACATTGAGTGCATGTGTGACTGGTGCACGTTGTCTCGCTCTCCTCCCAACTGCAGCCTGAAAGCACCACAGCAAGTGCTTATTAAATAAGTGTACCAGAGAGTCTGTTCTAATGAAGAAAAAAATATATATATATACACAGCTGAAGTCGGAAGTTTACATACACCTTAGCCAAATACAGTTGAAGCCGGAAGTTTAGTTTACATGCACTTAGGTTGGAGTCATTAACATTGTTTTTCAACCACTCCACAAATTTCTTGTTAACAAGCTATAGTTTTGGAAAGTCAGTTAGGATATCTACTGTGTGCATGACAAGTACTTTTCCAACAATTGTTTACAGACAGATTATTTCAGTTATAATTCACTGTATCACAATTCCAGTGGGTCAGAAGTTTACATACACTAAGTTGACTGTGCCTTTAAACAGCTTGTAATATTCCAGAAAATTATGTCATGGCTTTAGAAGCCTCTGTAGGCTAACTGACATCATTTGAGTCAGATGTAGGTGTACCTGTGGATGTACTTCAAGACCTACAAACTCAGTGCCTCTTTGCTTGACATCATGGGAAAATCAAAAACCTCGGGAAAAAAAAGTCTGGTTCATCCTTGGGAGCAATTTCCAAACGCTGAAGGTACCACGTTCATCTGTACAAACAATAGTACGCAAGTACAAACACCATGGGATCACGCAGATGTCATACAGCAAAGTACCTTGTGAAGATGCTGGAGGAAACAGGTACAAAAGTATCTATATCCACAGTAAAACGAGTCCTATATCGACATAACCTGAAAGGCCGCTCAGCAAGGAAGAAGCCACTGCTCCAAAACCGACACAAAAAAGCTAGACTACGGTTTGCAACTGCACATGGGGACAAATATCATACTTTTTGGAGAAATGTCCTCTGGTCTGATGAAACAAAAATAAAATTGTTTGGCCATAATGACCATTGTCTTGTTTGGAGGAAAAAGAGGGAGGCTCGCAAGCCGAAGAACACCATCCCAACCATGAAGCACAGGGTTGCAGCATCATGTTGTGGGGGTGCTTTGCTGCAGGAGAGACTGGTGCACTTCACAAAATAGATGGCATCATGAGGAAGTACAATTATGTGGAGATATTGAAGCAACATCTCAAGACATCAGTTAAAGCTTTGTCGCAAATGGGTCTTCCAAATGGACAACAACCCCAAGCATACTTCCAAAGTTGTGGCAAAATGGCTTAAGGACAACAAAGTAAAGGTATTGGAGTGGCCATCACAAAGCCCTGACCTCAATCCCATAGAAAATCTTCCATAGAAGGAGGCCTACAAACCTGACTCAGTTACACCAGCTCTGTCAGGAGGAATGGGCCAAAATTCACCCAACTTATTGTGGGAAGCTTGTGGAAGGCTACCCGAAATGTTTGACCCAAGTTAAACAATTTAAAGGCAATGCTACCAAATACTAATTGAGTGTATGTAAACTTCTGACCCACTGGGAATGTGATGAAAGTAATAAAATATGAAATAAATCATTCTCTCTACTATTATTCTGACATTTCACATTCTTAAAATAAAGTGGTGATCCTAACTGACAAGACAGGGATTTTTTACTAGGATTAAATGGAATTGTGAAAAACTGAGTTGAAATGTATTTGGCTAAGGTGAATGTAAACTTCCGACTTCAACTGTATATATGGATGACTTATAAAGCCAGGGCCATTTAATAGTTGGGCTATTGATTATAGACGTAATTAAGATGGGGTCGACCAACAGCCTATCGACCCAACAATCGATCAGTCCACTAATATGGGGTAAACTCTAGTGCATACGTATTGTAATACATATTCCTGTGGTGTCTCCACCCGTCTCTCTACGAAACATAACTACCACTTAAACGAGACCCAGTGCCGCAGGAGGTAAGGGTGATGTAGCACCCCCTGAAAAATCGGAATACAAAAAATATATATATTTTGTATTATTATTCTGATTTTGGGAAAAAAAAAAAAAAAAAAAAAAACAGAAGTAGTGCACTGGGCCTTTAATAGTCCGGTATAAATGGACTGATATAGCAGTCTGCAGCACGGGCAAATCCACCCCCCTTTGAAAAAATGTGAATATTCGCAGCACCCCACCTCCAAACTACTCCCCGCGGCTATGATCCCTAATATTATAAATGTCATTCTGAATTTCTCGCTAAAGTCCTCACTGAACAAACTCCAATAAAAGCTCAAAACTGTTCAACAAAAGAGCCTGTAAACAAAGCAGAGCATTTTCAGATGAGGATAAGCATTCAATTGAAGGCATTTAACAGATCTTGGAATGGAAATGAAGACCGCAGCCGTTATCGTTGTGATTGTGACCCTGGCTGGAATTGCTTGACGAGCATGCCTCTCTCTGACCTAACTAATAGTGCTCCGAGTGACACAGAGGGATATGCTTGTGTTTTCCCACTCTGCTCTTTGTAACAACACAGCACGAATAATTCAATTTCACAGCACGAGGAGCACTGCTAACTAAAGTTCTGATTTAACTCCCCCAAGTCAGGCCTTTACACTTTTATTACATTACCTGTTCATGCTATTTCTGCCCTCGTTTTGATTTCCATTCATTAAATCTATTAATCTGTTTGACGTGGAGCAACAAAAAAAAAACGACCAGAAAAACAGAATGTAACGTGTGTGTGTGAAACGTGATTTAAAAGAAAATCGGCAAGCCGTGGTGAATCAACCATGCAACTAGACCTGAAAGCACCGGTTTACCCTTAATACGCTGAGCTATGTCAGCCATCTTAAACACGTGGCATTAAATGGGCAATGTCATGCTACTTCTGAGCTGATCGGAGTAAGAGTCAAATGTTTGTCATTGTTTGTTGACAATTGTGTTTTATTTATTATTTACCGAAAAGCAACCTGTAAAACATTAGGAAACAACTTTACAAACAAAAACCTACATTTACCTTCAGTTCAAGCTGAATACAAAAGCCTAATGCACACACTAACTATACTATTATCTGCAGTGTGGTTGTAGCTAATGCTTTATGATTAGGGGAGAGCGAATAGCAAAACAGCAACAAGCTGTTATAGTCTTATGGTGTAGGCCTAGCGTATGTGTGTGTGTGTCTGTCTCTCTCTCACCATGGCCGAGGTCTCGAACCAGCCCAGGAAGCCAGTCTCTTTACAGAAGTTGTCCATGAGGGAAATGTTTTTGGAGCTCTCTTTCTTCTGGTCACACTTATTGGCAAGCAGCACCGAGGGTATAGGGCTCCCATTGGCCAGTTTCACCTTGCTGTCCAAGTCGTGCTTCCATTTGGACACTGCCTCGAAAGTGGAGCCCCTCGTCACGTCAAACACCACGAATGCCCCCACCGCCTCCTTGTAGTACACCCGCGTCATGTTCCCGAATCGCTCCTGGCCTGAATGGGGGACATGAAAGGAATGTGATTAGTAACTCAATGGTACAGTACACAATGCAACCTTGTAGGTCTAGTAGTATTTATGGAGTTAGTAAACAGAAGGCTGTTGGTTGAAATGCTCAATGAGTGACACAATTTAGTTATTCAGCTACTGCCCCAAAATAACACATCAGCCAGGGTCCAAGGAAAAACAACACATCTTGATGTACAAAACATTGAAGTAGGCCTATAGGAGAGGGGTGACAGCAAGTAAGCCTAGTGTTAGTGTTAGTGTTGCTAATGAGACATCAAAGCAGGGCCTGTTCCCTCCGTACTCACACAGGCAAACCTGTGAGAGGATATTCCACTGGTCCTATAGGCCAGGGCAGTGAACACACCGCAACAAAGACCGCCTCTGATATTACTCCACTAAATATCTCACCAGACTCACATTAAAAGGTGCCAGTTTGGGGAGAATTAGCCCCGTTTACCAATAATGATTTAGACATGGATATCAAACTGAGTGAGGGTTCTCAACAGTGTTTCACAAAGGCATAAGTCGCTCAGTCAAAGAGAAGTTTTAATAGTCTTAATGCATCATTTAGAGTGTAAGAGTGGTATTTTCCCCTTCGTTGTGGTTCCCCTTCCCCACCAAATATGATGAAAACAAATCTTGACCCACTTTTTCCTCACTCTAATCCAAGAAGACAAGCCTAGAAAGATATCTGCCTCCTCGATAATTAATCCATTCTCTCTAGAAATCTCGAGTGGTGCTTTGAAGTCAAAGCAAGGGGAATTACCACTGGGATCTGGGGTGCCAGTATCAACTAAAAATGTTGTTACCAAATCGATAACGGAATCCCCCATCCCAAAAACGGAATTTCGGCAATTGAATTGTCTAGAACGGGAAATTATAGTCGTCACAAACCACAGTTGGGTTCACAAGTTTGGACAGCGCAGTACAGCACAGTAGAGTACAGCACGGAAAAGTAGAGTATAGTTCATTACAGTACAAAAACAGAGTAAACGTAGAGTTCAGTACATAGTAGAGGACACTAGAGTTGAGTATACTACAATGTACTTTGATGCCCAAACTTCTGAAACATAGAACTCTATGCTAGGTTCAGATTTGGTCCGGTCCAACAAAATTTGGTCTTGTTTGGGGTCAGAGCTCATTAGAATAATAGAATAATACCCAAAGATGCAAAGGAGGATATTGTACATTTATACCTTTGTGTACCTATTTAGGTTACATCACCATGAAGAGAATGACATTCATATTATTTTCTGTGTAGGACAGATCAGGGACCATGATGAAATTCCGTTACCGCGATTCCGTTACCGGGTGTAAATCCACTCACTTACTGTAGTTCAATAACCAAAAGAGATGATTTCAAAGTCGATGTGTTATATCATAGCTGAGCCCTCATTCTTTCTGCATACATCGTGGGAGTTTTTGGAAAACGAGACAAAATGAGGGAGATGTTACCAAAACTCTATTACCAAACTCAGCATTCTAATAGATGTGTTTTTGTAAAATGTTCTGTGTAAATTGTTGTTAAGTCCTTGTGCATAGAGTTGTACGGTTTGTTAAACATTGAAATCAACGGTTTTCATTTACAACTGCGAACTGGCCAAGATAAAGCAAAGCAGTGCGACAAAAACAACACAGAGTTACACGTAAAACAAACGTACAGTCGATAACACAATAGAAAAATCTATCATCTATACATGATGTCAAACGGCAGCCAACCATCAATTATCATGTCACCTGAATAAGATCCTCGATATAAAATGAAAAGGAGCATCAAGCTCATCACTGTGCACTTTTGCCCCCCGGTGAAATTCATCGTAACTTATTTAATCTGTAGCCTAATAAAAACATCATGCTTCCTCGAGTCATAGTGGGAGACTACAGAACATATCGATATGATGGTTATTATATCAATATTTGCGTAAAAAATGCTTTTCCACCACCATTTATTGCATAATTAATTTTACCGACAACTAAACATCCCACCGTCTAATGTATTTTGATTTGTCCACATCTGGAATGTTTACCGACAAATTTGCTTGTTTCCATCAGGTATGACATTTTTTTAGCAAACATGTACTTTACTCGCCTAAAAAAAAAGGTTGGGTGGAAACCTGGTTACTGAAATTGAACCACCAAACAAGTGCCTGCTGCATTGATTAAGAATTCGCACAGATAGGACACTCATCCACATATTATTGACTACATATAACCCATGCTCAATGTCAACTGAAGCCTGCAGATCAAAATCCTATCTAAAATCTCCCATTCTGTTCCTTTCAACGTGTACCTCAAATTAGAGGTCGGCCGATTATGATTTTTCAACGCCGATACCGACACCGATTATTGGAGGACCCAAAAAATGCTGATACCGATTAAATCGGATGATTTTTAACATGTATTTGCAATAATGACAATTACAACAATACTGAATGAACACTTATTTTAACTTAATATAATACATCAATAAAATCAATTTAGCCTCAAATAAATAATGAAACATGTTCAAGTTGGTTTAAATAATGCAAAAACAAAGTGTTGGAGAAGAAAGTAAAAGTGCAATATGTGCCATGTAAGAAAGCTTAACGTAGAAAGCTTAACGTTTAAGTTCCTTGCTCAGAACATGAGAACATATGAAAGCTGGTGGTTCCTTTTAACATGAGTCTTCAATATTCCCAGGTAAGAAGTTTTAGGTTGTAGTTATTATAGGAATTATAGGACTATTTCTCTCTATATGATTTGTATTTCATATACCTTTGACTATTGGATGTTCTTATAGGCACTTTAGTATTGCCAGTGTAACAGTATAGCTTCCATCCCTCTCTTCGCCGCTACCTGGGCTCGAACCAGGAACACATCGACAACAGCCACCCTCGAAACAGCGTTACCCATGCAGAGCAAGGGGAACAACTACTCCAAGTCTCAGAGCGAGTGACCTTTGAAACGCTATTAGCGCACACCCCGCTAACTAGCTAGCCATTTCACATCAGTTACACCAGCCTAATCTCGGGAGTTGATAGGCTTGAAGTCATAAACAGCGCAATGCTTGAAGCATTGCGAAGAGCTGCTGGCAAAATGCACGAAAGAGCTGTTTGAATGAATGCTTACGAGCCTGTTGCTGCCTACCACCGCTCAGACTGCTCTATCAAATAACAGACTTATTATTAATATTATTAATAATAACACACAGAAATACGAGCCTTAGGTCATTAATATGGTCGAATCCGGAAACTATAATCTCGAAAACAAAACGTTTATTCTTTCAGTGAAATACGGAACCGTTCCGTATATTATCTAACGGGTGTTAGATTATCTAAGTCTAAATATTCCTGTTACATTGTGCATCATTCAATGTTATGTCATAATTACGTAAAGTTCTGGCAAATTAGTTCGCAATGAGCCAGGCGGCCCAAATTGTTGCATATACACTGACTCTGCGTGCAATGAACGTAAGAGAAGTGACACAATTTCACCTGGTTAATATTGCCGGCTAACCTGGATTTCTTTTAGCTAAATATGCAGGTTTCAAAATATATACTTCTGTGTATTGATTTTAAGAAAGGCATTGATGTTTATGGTTAGGTACACGTTGGAGCAACGACAGTCCTTTTTCGCGAATGCACACCGCATCGATTATATGCAACGCAGGACACGCTAGATAAACTAGTAATATCATCAACCATGTGTAACTAGTGATTATGATTGATTGATTGTTTTTTTAGAAGATACGTTTAATGCTAGCTAGCAACTTACTTCTTACTGCATTCGCGTAACAGGCAGGCTCCTCGTGAGGCAGGTGGTTAGAGCGTTGGACTAGTTAACTGTAAGGATGCAAGATTGAATCCCCGAGCTGACAAGGAAAAAAATTTGTTCTGCCCCTGAACAAGGCAGTTAACCCACCGTTCCTAGGCAGTCATTGAAAGTAAGAATGTGTTCTTAACTGACTTGCCTAGTTAAATAAAGGTGTAATTTATTTTTTATATATATATATATATATATATATATATATATATATATATAAATAAAAAAGGCAAAATCGGCATCCAAAAATACTGATTTCCGATTGTTATGAAAACTTGAAAATCGGCCCCAATTAATCGGCCATTACGATTAATCGGTCGAGCTCTACCTCAAATACAACTAAAACTGCAAATTCTATTTGACAAGTTAAATAGAATGGTTATCATGGTTTAAAGCATTTCATCTGTTTTGTCTTGCAATCTGGTGGGAAAATTCCAACACAATTGACCCTAACAATTTTACATTTCCCTGAAAGGTCCATTGAATTACAGTAATGAGCACTGGACAAAACCTTGAGAGGAACCAGATTCTGGTGGAGCCCCATCTTCCAAAAATAATTCCCAGGACAAGAGTTTATTGAACCTTCAAGACTGCTGAGGTCAATCAACCAGTGAGTGATTGTTCGCTGAGGCGCTAAGGTGAATCTTCAGGTCGGGGGTTCAATGGGAAGACCCCTGGCTGGGATCACACCCAGCCAGCCAGGCTTCTAGACCATCACTTCAGTTTTCCACTGAAAGGGTTTCAGTTCCTCACAACAGAAATGGATGTTGTTACAGCACACTTCATCCAATTAAAGATAACTAATTAGGAGTAGCTCACCTCACATTACAGCACCCAGTATACACTGCAGCCAAGTTGAACACGGAATACAGAGAGCAGTTTCAGGAACTGTGATGGCAGTTTTCCCCCCTGAAGTTTTACATCATTATAGGTACTTCACCCAGCCATGTATGGAAACTGAGCAGCGCGTTGCAGTGCGGGTGTCAGCGAGGGAGTGAATACACTGAGGAGCCTACAGACCTGCTCAGTAATTGCTCATAATTGAGGGTCTAAATTTAGTCTGTTTAACCCCAGGTGAACTCACTGGGGACACGGCACAGTAGGAAGGAGAGACGATCGGTTGAAATAAGGCTTTCATTTCCAGGCCTTTTGGTGCCCAGAGATTCATTAGAAGAAGTCTTAGAAGAAATAAAAACCCAGAAAAAAGAACCTCACTTTAAAAATGTTCTCCAGGTATATTTCTTGGATTTCAATAAACAGGCTCCACACAGAAACACTTAAGGCTCAGGCTGACATTTGCGGGAAAATGGTTTCTAGTAAGAATCGAATGAACTGGGTAGTCAAATATTGACAGAACAAGTGCTCTGATATTTTCAAAATGTCAGCTATTTGTTGATGAGAGACGAACGAGGAATGGTAAATTAAGATTTTCTGAAAATCTTCTGAAGACAAATTGAGTGGCGTTCACAAAGCTTAAAACCACAGTCTGAATACAGTGAATAAAGAGAGAGACAAGGCCAGTCGCAGGGAACATTTTTCAGTTATGAGTTTCATAACATCGTAATTGACTTCTGCACAGTGGTAAGAAGAGGAAGAAAACTGAAGTGAGCTTAGAGAGTTTCACTCCTTGGTCCTCACTCCCAACCTGGAAACAGGTTCACATACTGTACATACCGAACTTTAAAAAGTCTGTTTTCACTATAATCAACACAATGCTAGCAAAACTAAGGCTGTTGTTGGTCCATTTCCCGCATGGGCCACACGTACTGGTTATGTTGACAATGACATGAATTCTGGAGTTACTCTGGATAGGAGCATCCTTGTGGTAATAAAACTAATAAGTAGCTAGGCTATTAGGTTGTGTTAGCCAATGATTTCACCTGTAGACATAATAAGCTCCACTGTATTGGAAGCCATTGGAAATTGATCTCTTCACTGACATCTTTTTTAGGATGATCCACAATACCACACTAGGAGTAGGCCTATAAGATTGTGAGTTTAGGGCTGAAAATTCAGTGCCACTCAGATGGTGTGTGATTGATAAGTAAGCGTCGCTATGCTGTAGGAGTAGCCCTCACCTTCCAGAGGGGAAACAGAATGAGTCGAAACGCTTCTTAGGCTGCGTTTAACACAGGCAGCTGAATTCTGATATTTTTCCCGCTAATCTATCTTTTGACCAATCACATCAGATATTTTTCCCGCTAATCTGTCTTTTAGCCAATCACATCAGATATTTTTCGGAGCTGATTTGAATGGTCAAAATACCAATTAGTGAAAAAAAAAAGATGTGTATACATAGCCATAGAGATTGATTAAATGGATCAATTAGCCCAGTACACACACACACACACACACACACACACACACACACGATGATTGTGGTTTGTGCTGAGATGTTCGGCCATTAGAGCCATGATAAGGTTCAATGGTTAGACAACAGACGGCTTGTTATCTATTCTACTGTAACCTCCAAGGCAGTCTTGAAAAAAGGTCTAACCCCCAATGGCACAACCTCGATATAGGCAGCGATTCAACATTGTTAAGGGAGAACAGGATAACACAGTGAGCTTATGGGAAGAAATACGAGTCATGTGCTGTAGTTGAGAAATTCTGTAACCTAATTAGCATTCCGACGAAGGGTATGAGTGTCTCACGATGCAGGCTACAATGATGAGCCGGAGACTGTAATGACAATAAGGAGTCAAGACATGGTTCGTTTTTGTGTGTGAGATTCTCATATCGTTTTCTAATCACTGCCTGAAGTGGAATGCAAGTGTGTGTAAAACTAGAATATTTACAAAAACAAACAGGGGGGTGAGACGATCATTAGGGAATTCCAGTACATTTACAATTTGGCTGTCCACATTATTAATATAAAACCCCAAGCAAAATAAAATAGGAAGTATTGCTTAAGACCCTGTGAGACCACTATCAAAAAACTTATGCAATGTTACTCCAAGTACCAATGACTTTCATTGAATATATTTTAAATGCCTTTTGCTATTCCGAGAGGGAAAGTAATCTTTTCTACAGATACATAATGGTTAGGGTGTCCATCTCTCTTCCCCCTGGTCCTTGTGGGAGTTGTCTATGAAAGTGGGAAGAACAGATGGAAAGAGAGAAACTCTTCATCATCCTGTGCCCTAGCAACCCGAGTTTCCTCTACAGTCTCTGTCGAGATGCTAGCTGTGGGTGGGTTACCATGGAAACTGTCCAAGCTAGCCGTGGCAGCGGAGGCACTGGCAGTCTCACCAGTCAGTTGTTAAGAGGCTTGGGGCTGTGAACCAACCTCAACAGAAGTCCATTCAAATGCTGGCCTAACCGGTTCTCTGGCGGAGATACAGTAAATATGGTGGTCATTACGAGACAGCTAGGGCCAATAGAAGTTTGCATCATGCAGAGTGAGTGGCAAAGGAGGAGCTGGAAAACAAAGACTATGAACATTGCCACATAATCAAATACTCTAAAAGGGACTATCCCCCTTCTTCCTCTGTTTCACCCCTTCACCGATTATTGATTTCCTTTCTTACCTTCCCCTCTAGAGAAACAGTGAGGTAGGTGGCCCTTCTCTCAGGATGTCTAAATCCTTGGCAAAAGGTGCTGGCTTACTTACTCCACTACCACCCCATGGTTGTAATCATCCTGTCCCTGGCTCAGACAAGCCCAGATGAGCGCAGCTATTCTGGGCCAGAGGGCGCGGGCGAGGCCCAGGCCTCACGCTGACTTCCAACGTACATCCATTTTTCCACAAGGCCCTGATTACTATCATTCCATCCGAGATGGTAATCATTATGGGAGAGTAAGGACGACATTGCCTCAAGTTGGTTGGTCCTTATCGTTGCCATGAGGACAGGCCCACCTACTTATTCTGCATGATTAAAAAGGCTTAAAGAAGAACTGAACTCGAGAACCAACTTTTCGCTGAAAACGGCATATGTGACATCGATATTAGGTAGAAACAATTATTCCAGTGCAAAATTGACTAAATGTGCAAGTAGGTACATTTTGGTCATAAAGTCAGTATCTTCCAAAACTTAGTTTTGTGAGATTTAAATACAAGAGTTTGTCAGGACTTGAGGGCTGGATTTTGATTTCGACAATGCCCACTAATACAGGATAAACATCTGCGGTGATTGCACTCCAATCATACCACAGGACACACTGACAGTGAGAACAACCTGCCCAGCAGATCAGATTTCATAAAACCAGTGCTTAATCTGAGCCAGATCCTGCACCTTTTAGTTTTGGACTGTTTCCTTCCGGAACCTATTTGCCACGATCTGGTACCTATCATGTAATTTAAAGAAAGATCTTCACCGTTTGTAAAAATTTGAATAAAAGCGTCTTAACTCGAGTTGCCTCCTCTGTAATTCTCCTGCCCCCTCAAAAAACGTAATGTGAAAACCTGCTGGACACTCTTTGAATTGATTCATGTTGGGCTGGCCCGAGTTGACGGTTTGCGCAACATTGTAGCCTCGGGACCAACGTGTGCCTGTGACTCTCACAGAACTAGAATGAGATTCACTTTCTGGGATTTCTCTTCCACTCTGTGCTCTGATAGACATGAGCCTCCAACTCAGCGTTACACTTCATGTATTGACGTAGAATCATAGCCGCGGGACGGGTGCTGGAGGTGCTGCAGCATCCCTAATGAATTGAAATAAAATGTGCCAAAGTTATAGAATTTCCGCTGTCTGTTCAGAAATAATTCACAATACCACACTAGGAGTAGGCCTATATTTTAGCCACAGAGGATCAATAGCTTTTATTTTTTAATGCCTAGCTGTGGATTGTTAAGCCCGATTACAAGGCGTAGCCGACAGTCGGGAACGTGCGGCAAATCTGTCAGTGAACAGCATTCAGCCTAAACAGGCCTTTTGCAATATTTCAAATACAATCATGGGAAAACACAGGTTGGAAAGCAAATGGCTCCTGCTAAAAAGATAATTATCTTGTCAGTCTGTAGAATACCAACATATGTTATCAACTTCCAAACAGTCGAACAGCATCGCCGGTAAGTGAGTTTCACATCATTGGTTGAGTCAATGTAACTGGAAAGCATTTTTAGGACTATAATTTCCTCCTCATATTGTAGCCTACAATATGTGCCTCCACACACCTAGGCCTAGGCTGTTGATGGATTCAAGACATGGTCATTTTTTATTGATCTCAGAATCTGTTTGTCAGTGTCAAAGTAGCCTGTCATTTTGATCACTTTGTGCGTTACTAAAAAAGATTCGGCTAAAGTCTCCAGTCGTGTAAAATGACACAGGATTGCATGAAATGTGTTATAAATAAGGCAACATTTTTCCCGGACACTAGGCTTCAAAAAAAATTCTCCATGTGTGCAACTTTTGTAAGACCTCTACTCTATTGCGCTATGCCACTACGGAAATGAGATGATATGCATGCAATTCTTTATTATACAGATTTTCCGGTACCTAACAGCCCCCCAAGGTAACCCCCCTCTCACGCTCCCTTTTTGTTCCGGCACCTCCTAACAGATCAAGCACTGCATAAGACAACACGTTACACATTGTTTTACTTGAGAAATACTGCACCAAAAGCATTATAGCTAGATGTAAAATGGCGTGATTAAAACCTTGCCTGCAAAAACACATTTTAATTTAAGATTTCTTATCTTAGATTCATTCTGATTATTTTCAGGAAGTTAAATTGGCTTTGTTCTAATTGTGTCTCGCTCTTTAAAGACTGGCCTTAATGACTTGGCAATACACCTCTCACTTTGTCTGTTTCACTCCATTATTCCTTCTCTTCTCTGACTCCTTGTCATCCTCACCGTCTCCAGACTTGGTGTACAGGTGTGAATGATGAGTGTATGTGTGTGTGGGAGGGTGTGTGTATATTGTGTGTCATCCCCCTGTGGGGGTGAGAGTGTGTGTTTTCTCTCACAGCGTCTCTAGCAATGACATCAGTAAATGTGAATGAGGAACTGTGTGTTTGTGTGTTTTGCCTTCACAGCTCCTCTAGTAGAGTGCATTCCAGCTCTGAGACACTGTACCAGAGGAGGCTGGTGGGATGAGTTATAGGAGGATGGGCTCATTGTAATGGCTGGAATAGAATGAATGGTATCAAACACATTCAACATATGAAAGCCACGTTTCCCTCCGTTCCATGTATTCCATTCCATCCATTACAATGAGCAAGTCCTCCTATAGCTCCCCACTCCCCTGCACTGTACCATACCCACGTCGGTGAGTATCTCAACACTGTCCCAATCTCTCTCTCTCCCTCTCTGGGTTACCGATCAGAGCTAGTGACAGACATGCAGGTTGTTGCGATGGCCTGTCACAGCACTACCAGTGTGTGATGAGAACACCATCAATCAGCAGTCATCTTTCAACAGTCTTGGTGAAAAGGGTGTGTCCTGTCGGTCTCTGCCTGTCTGCCACCAACATTTGTCAGACTTGGCTTTTCAGAGTGGTTTTGCAGTTCTCTAGTCCTATATCTGGCTTCAAATTCAACCTCATTTATAGTGGATTCAACATACGTCACAAAATTCAAATCACGACAGTTATACCGTGCATGTCCTGACCCCAATCTCACAACCTCATGATGGGATATGATGGGAAGCCTCACAGACACACATAAACACAACCCTTTTAATCTCTTAAGACTCAAATCACAGAGCCCTTGCTCAGGCCCTGACTGTAACTGCTGGCTAATGACTAACTTGTAGTCTCTTTCTCAGCTGGTATGATAAGGAGTCAACTGTGTCCATACAACTGCCTGTACTCCTGCTTGGCCTAATAAAAAAGACTCACATGTGTGCATAGTGGAAGCCAATACTAAATGTATCCATTCATTCGTTGGCAGAAATCATTACAGTATTTTTGTCAGGGACAGGGAGAAGCAGGATTTTTTGAATGAGAAAATAAATCTGATCACAATGTGATATGAGCTGTGTAGTGGTCCTGATAGGAGGCTGAGGTTAAATCAAACTTTGATATTGGTGATGAATGATAAGGAATGCTTCCCGTGAAGCATTGCACTCCCTATGCCTTTCACTAGATGTCAACAGTCTTTTGAAATTGATTCAGGCTTGTATTCTGAAAAATGAGGGAGTAAGAGCACTCTGAATGAGTGGACACTGCAGTGGCCCAAAGCTTTTTCATGCGCGAGACCGAGAGCGCGCCTTTCTTGTTTACCTTTTATATTGACAACGTTACTGTCCGGTTGAAATATTATTGATTATTTAGGCTAAAAAAAAACGGAGGATTGATTATAAACATCGTTTGACATATTTCTACGAACTTTATGGATACTATTGCGATTTTTCGTCTGCCGTTTGGGACTGCGTTTGAGCCTGTGGATTCTTGAACATAACGCGCGAACAAAACTGAGGTTTTTGGATATAAACATGGACTTTATCAACCAAAACAAACATTTATTGAGTAAATGCGAGTCTTGTGAGTGCCACCATATGAAGATCAAAGGTAAGTGATCAATTTTATCACTATTTCTGACTTGTGTAACTCCTCTACTTGGCTGGTTACTGTTTGTAATGATTTGTCTGCTGGGCGCTGTTCTCAGATAATCGCTGGTATGCTTTCGCCATAAAGCCTTTTTGAAATCTGACACCATGGTTGGATTAACAAGAAATTAATCTTTAAACCGATGTATAACACTTGTATGCTTCATAAATGTTTATAATGAGTATTTCTGTTTTTGAATTTGGCGCTCTGCAATTTCACTGGATGTTGGGCAGGTGGGACGCTACCGTCCCACACTCCCTAATGAGGTTAAATAACTGATTAGCCTCAAATAATTTTCTTACAGTAGCCTCAACAGCACTCTATAGGGTAAAACCATAGTGGAAAGCTAGTTGTCATCCTCCTCTGGGTACATTGCCTTGAATACAAAACCTAGGAGTCTCATGGTTCTCACCCCCTTCTATAGACTAACAAAGTAATGATGACAACTTCCGGAGGACATCCTCCAACCTATCCATCAGAGCTCTTGTAGAATGAACTGACACATTGTCCACCCAATCAAGGGACCAGCATAAGCTAAAGCTAGCTAGCACTAAATAATTGACTCAAAGAGAGAGAAAGACAAGTTAATGTCTTAAAAAATGAAGGAGAAGCAACAGAGAGATAGCCAGCTATGTTTCATAGTATTTTTATTATTTTCACTTTCACTCAGTTGAAGTCGGAAGTTTACATACACTTAGGTTGGAGTCATTAATACTGTTTTTTCCAACCACTCCACAAATTTCTTGTTAACAAACTATAGTTTTGGCAAGTCGGTTGGGACATCTACTGTGTGCATGACAAGTAATTTTTCCAACAATTGTTTACAGACAGATTATTTCGCTGTATCACAATTCCAGTGGGTCAGAGGTTTACATACACTAACACAGAAACCAAACCAAACCATCATGCATAAATGTATTTTGTCCTCCCACACCAAACGCGATCACGACACGCAGGTTAAAATATCAAAACAAACTCTGAACCAATTACATTAATTTGGGGACAGGTCGAAAAGCATTAAACATTTATGGCAATTTAGCTAGTTAGCTTGCACTTGCTAGGTAATTCATCCTATTTAGCTAGCTAATTTGTCCTGGGATATAAACATTGAGTTGTTATTTTACCTGAAATGCACAAGGTCCTCTACTCCGACAATTAATCCACACATAAAACGTTCAACCAAATAATTTCTAGTCATCTCTCCTCCTTCTAGGCTTTTCTTCTCTTGACTTTATATTGCGAATGGCAACTTTCGCAAATTAGGTGCATTACGGCCACTGACCTCGTTCGTCACCCACGCGGGTATAACCAATGAGATGGCACGTGGGTACCTGCTTCTATAAACCAATGAGGAGATGGGTGGACTTGCAGCGCGATCTGCGTCACAAATAGAACTGACTTCGATTTTAGCCCTGGCAACGCAGATGATCGTTAGTGAGCGCGAGCAGTGTGGGTGCAATAATTGAATAATGTAGATTTCTACATTTATTTTCCAACACGAGCGGTGTAGTCAGCCTTTTAGTTGACTAAGCCTTTAAAAACAGCTTGGAAAATTCCAGAAAATTATGTCATGGCTTTAGAAGCTTCTGATAGGCTAATTGACATAATTTTAGTCAATTGGAGGTGTACCTGTGGATGTATTTCAAGGCCTACCTTCAAACTCAGTGCCTCTTTGCTTGACATCATGGGAAAATCAAAAGAAATCAGCCAAGACCTCAGAAAAAAATTGGAGACCTCCACAAGTCTGGCTCATCCTTGGGAGCAATTTCCAAACACCTGAAGGTACCACGTTCATCTGTACAAACAATAGTACGCAAGTATAAACACCATGGGACCACTCAGCCGTCATACCGCTCAAGAAGGAGACGTGTTCTGTCTCCTGGAGATGAACGTACTTTGGTGTGAAAATCAATCCCAGAACAGCAGCAAAAAACCTTGTGAAGATGCTGGAGGAAACAGGTACAAGAGTATCTATATCCACAGCAAAACAAGTCCTATATCGACATCACCAGACAGGCCGCTCAGCAAGGAAGAAGCCACTGCTCCAAAACCAACATAAAAAAAGCCAGACTGCATACTTTTTGGAGAAATGTCCTCTGTTTGGCCATAATGACCATTGTTATGTTTGGAGGAAAAAGGGGGAGGCTTGCAAGCCGAAGAACACCATCCAAACCTTGAAGCACGGGGGTGGCAGCATCATGTTGTGGGGGTGCTTTGCAGGCAGGAGGGACTGGTGCACTTCACAAAATAGATGGCATTATGAGGAAGTAAAATGATGTGGATATATTGAAGCAACATTTCAAGACATCAGTCAGGAAATTAAAGCTAGGTCGCAAATGGATCTTCCAAATGGACAATGACCCCAAGCATACCTCCAAAGTTGTGGCAAAATGGCTTAAGGACAATAAAGTCAAGGTATTGGAGTGGCCATCATAAAGCCCTGACCTCAATCCTATAGAACATTTGTGGGCAGAACTGGAAAAGCATGTGCGAGCAAGGAGGCCTACAAATCTGACTCAGTTACACCAGCTCTGTCAGGAGGAATGTAAACTTCTGACCCACTGGGAATGTGATGAAAGAAAGAAAAACTGAAATAAATCACTCTTATTATTATTCTGACATTTCACATCCTTAAAATAAAGTGGAGATCCTAACTGACCTAAGACCGGGAATTTTTACTAGGATTAAAATGTCAGCAATTGTGAAAAACTAAGTCTAAATGCATTTGGCTAAGGTGTATGTACACTTCAGATTTCAACTAGCTAGTGAATGCAGCTAGCTAGTTTAGCCTACGCAAACACAAACCAATCAAATTTTGGCTCAAACAGAGAGGGATGCTATGTTAGCTAGCTGGCTATGGCTATCGAACACTGGAACACTTCCAAGTCAAGGTAAGCGTTTGGTTTTGTCAATATATTGTCACCGGGGCCAGCCGGTGTAACAGCTAAACTGCTTGCTGACTGTACTGCAACATTGTAGTGGGTTTACTAACGCGTTCGTTCTATTAGCTATGTTGACTATGACGTTAGCTAATATGGTGACAACAGTGTAGACTGTGTGTAGTGGTTAGCGGTTATGATATGAAGGTTTGGCTTGGAAAGGTTTTTGTGCCTGGTCACAGACAGCTGACATGTTGTGCCCTGCAGTCTTCAAGCGAAGGGAAGAGGTGAGAGGAAGAGAGCGCGTAGATGCAAGATATAATTATGCAAGGAGCAAAATGATCATGCTGTTTGTATGTGGCTGCTATGAAAGTGAACTGTGTTTGAGTGTAATCAAGGGTGTACTGTAGGCTATTCATTCCACCGATTCTGTTGATAAATGTTTTTTAAAACGGAAGCAAACTGAACGGGATAAACATACCTGAATTTGTCCAATAGGAACTCTCATTTGCAACTGTTGGACTAATGATTACACCCTAGATCAGCTAGATGCAGAAAAGAGAGTGCAAGACTGTATTGAATGTGTCACGGTCTGTCACCTTGATTGCTCAAATTTCTCTTCAAATTTGCACCTACTTTGTAAACTTTCATTCATAGGCTAGGTTGTAGCAACCTCATGATGGGTATATGGAAAATTATAGTATTAATGTAGTAGCCTAAACCTATCGATGTTAATGGAATATGAATGAGTCATCCAATATGCTGTAGTAGAAAGACAATGCTCATAAAAAAAATAGCATCACCGACCAGCCACGTGCTGGCAAGCATGACTTAGTTTGGAAAACATTCCACAAACTAGATTGTAGGCTATTATTGAGAGACAGTAGGGCAGACTTTCTGGTCTGGCATAACCAACTGTAACTCAAGATGCAGGAATGAGATGACAATGGACTGACGTTCGATTATCGACAGACTCACTCCCCACAGGCCGGGTGATCGAGCGACCCGCCCATTACCTACATTGTTTTATGTTGGTTACCCTGATCATAACACCGGGGGAAACAGACCAAACAGGTATTTTCACATAAATATGCACGTGCCCCTGTGTACATAGTATGAAGCCCACGTATGTAAAAAAATAATAATAATATATATACACATAATTACTAATGTGCTAACAACATTATGTGCTGTGCAGTCGTGTAAACACGAGTGCAATTCAACGCTTCCCCTCTAGAATTGCGCAGTCACCACAATCGAGCACTTTTCAGAAAGTGGACAGGCTACTTTCACCAAACAATGCATAGCATAGGGTAAGCCCATTTGTAGCATCTCAGTAGTCTTGAAATGTAGAAAATGTGCATCCATCGATCTTACCTGCGATATCCCATAGTTGTAACCTCACCAGCGTGTTGCTGTCCCAGTTGATAACTTTGAGCGCAAAATCGACCCCAATAGTCGCTCTGTAATGTTGGGAAAATAACTGATGGACGTATCTTTTGATGATGCTGGTTTTCCCCACACCTAACTCCCCGATGACAAGGACTTTGAACAAGTATTCCTTGCACTCCGATACCGATCCGCCCGCCATAGTGTGTGAAAGTCCGAATGACAGTGACTTTCTCAAATTCAACACCTTGTTTTTCTCTCACACGATGAGGCAATGGGAAACTGTTTCTGTGCTGTTTGGAAATATGGTAACTAGCTACAATAGAAAGTGCTCTACTTCCCTCCCCCCTTGTTCAAAAACACATCATATGACACGGAGTCATAGGACCCGGAAATGTCTGGTGTCCAAGTTTTAAAATGTTGTTTATTAAAACGTTTTGCCTCCTCCTGCGTTTACATGGTAACCATGGGTGCTTTGTGTGTATGACGGCTACACAACAAATCTGCTAATAATGCACATTTGATAAGCAATCCAAACTTTAAAACAAATTGTAGGGCCTATTTTAACCAAATTAATTCCAAAATTAAGCAGGGCTGTCAATTCAATGTACCCCTTAACTCCTATTAATTAAAGCATTATGAAATCATTCAATCAATTAGTCATCTTACTATAAAAGGTTTTTTATTTTACAGCATTTTTTCGCCTTGCCAAAAACATGTAGGCCTATCTCATTCTAGCTGTGACCTTGTAAAACGTGATCCTTCTGTTACTTTACATTTAAGAAATGTTAAAATCTTCAAACAACTTACACTAATAGACTAAATAGAACATTTTGTAATAACAATTACAATACTATAGAACTATACATACTGTATATGTGTTTTTATACTTTGGAGTTGCATTCTTATAAAGTACTAAGAAGCGTATGATCAAGTAAACCAATGCAACTGCAATTTTATAATACAAAATCTAAACTAGATTGAAGCGCATATAATCCTACCACAAGAAGCAACTATCCATTGGTATGCTTTACAACTGAATATTTTCAAGAGGTAACGGCTGACTTGAAAAGTTGCCCTAAATCAATGCCAACACAGCTCTTCCACAAGCATCTGTAAGACGAGTTTTAAAACGTATAAATAGTTTCACACTCTAAATATATAAACATTTACTGATATTACAAACATACCATCCGTGTGGAAAAAAATGGGAAATGGCTTAACAATATTACAAACTTTGAAAACATACACAAGTATATTTCCATTACAATGACACGGCGACCTCAGAAAACATTTTTTTTAAATAGCATCACACACACAGTATGGAAAACAGAATCTGATCTTCATAGCATCCTGTGTGAACCAAACATGTCTCAGGATTTCATAGAATGTGTTCAAACTTATAATGTCATCACATCACAGTCGCCTACAATCAAGCCCAACTCGTAATGTAAAATACTGTACACAATATCAGAATCTCCTGAAGATGCCTTATCAGTAAACATGAATGCAGAGAACTGGAAAACTCATTTGAGTGGCACAATAAAAACCATGTTGCAAAGTATTGCATACAGCGCAAATACCCAATCTTCAATCTCCATCATATTATGTTACAGTACCTTGGGGCCCTGTATGCAATGTCTGAGACACATAATACTGGTTATATACTGTACTGTAGCCTACCCTGCGGTTCATAGACAGAGTTTGTTTCTTATCAGAGAGTAACTGTTTGAACTGCAATGAGGTTAGTAGTAAAAGTACTGGTAAGCTGAGAAGAGTACTTCTTATTGAGGACTAAGTCTTTATGAAAAAAGGCAAAGAGAGTCTTTTGATCCAGCTGTGTCTGCTACACATAATAATATGAGCTCAACTGCACAGGCACAGTGTTGGACCAAACAGGAAGTGCATTGTGGGATCTTGGTCCCTGTATCTCACCGAAATCATAGGATAAGATCCAAGCACCTTATACACAGCATTCCCTCCATTTGTCTCATAGGCTATTTAAATGCACAACAATAGCAAAACAAAATTATATAGCTAAAGCCTTCATTGTGATTGCCAGCTTTGCTTAATCCATTTGGCACAAGAGCCGGGTAGTTTTGGCACTGATCCCAGTCTCAAAGTTTGCAGAAAGGTTGGTGGGGACTCACAGCCCTTGAGAAACATGATTGCTACTGGACTATTCCATTTATTTTCATTTTCTCTCACTTCAACTCCCCCATGACATAAAATGTCTTGTAACATAATCCAAGAAGCAAATGACAGAGCAAATGGAGCAATGTATAAATAAATAAGCAAATCAATGATCAAATCGTTGATGTTACATCTTAGTAACATGGTGTGTTTGTGTGTGTGCGTGTGTGCCAGTGCCTGGTGGCTCTCACAGTGTGGAGGAGCTCCGTCTGAAGTCCTGGAGGATGATGGAGGAGTAGGCAGAGCTCGGGGGGCTGCAGAGGGCCGACTCAGAGATGGGGGAGCCGGGAACCGACCCGGCAGAATGCACTGAGTCCCGAAAGGGGGAGGGGGGAGACAGAGCCAAGGAGTCCTCCAGGGTCAGCTTACTCTGAGCCAGCTCCTCTTCTCCCCCCAACTCGTCATCCTCCTCTGTGTAGCTGTGTAGGAGGTCCAGTGCCTCACCCTCAGCCCCCTCCAGGGGTGAGATGAGGTCTTCCCCTCCAAAAGAAGCCCCACCTTGCAGGGGGCAGGAAAGCTGAGAGAAGGTGAAACCTAGGGGTTGGTTGGTAGAGCTGGCCTGGGTGCCGGAGGCACCCATTGTGTCGTTAAATCCAGGGATATTGGAGCTGTGCGTGTCCACCATCACCCCCTGCAAGGGCTTGGTGGTTAAGTGAGAATAAGAGGGTGGCTCCTCCGAATCCTTCCCGTGGAGTGTTCCAGAGTGGGAGTGAGGGGCAATCCAAAGAGGGCGTGCTTCCTCGTCCTCCTCCTCCGCCAGGTTGTACAGAGCCGTGGTGCCGGGGTGGGGGAGGTGGGGGTCTGTGCCAGGGCTGTGTTGTTGGTGGTGTGGGTCGCAGCTGTGGGGGTCGACGGGGGCATTAGTTAGGGGCCTGATGACCGCCGTCTGATTCGAGCCGGCTTCCTGTTTCCTCACATGCACAGACAGTCTGTGCCACACATTCCCCCCCCTCTGAGGGTGTCTTGCACCTGGTTCAGACCATGACACAGACTTGCCATTAGAACTATGAACGAGATAAAGACTGCCGTTACTAACAGAGACAACCCGGGGGAAGGGTTAGTCAACAACAACAACACAGAGCACAATAGGACAGAACAGCCGCATTTCAACATTTCTCTACGCATGTTAAAATACGCTCAAGACATTTTAACAACATTATTAACAGGCAGCAGTGATGTGGTTCATGTCTGAGCTCCAAGTGGGATTGCATTGACTAATCTGGGAATTTACAGGAACGAAATACTTTGTGATTCATAATTTCATAATGTGCTGTTTGAACAGCATTATGAACCATAGATGGCTTAATTCAAAGTACTTTGAGCCATCCACCAAATGTAGACCTGTTTATCTAAAGTAAGTGTTTATCAAGCTGAGATGGGCAACATGCACTTGTAAAATGTTTCTGGTGCCTGTACTGTCTGACACAAGGAAATAACACAAGGCTTTAGCGCTGTGCATAGCAGGACAGGTTAGGTTTGTCTTTCTTATGTGATTAGTGAGGGAGACAAAGAGGGTTTCATGCTTCGAACTGGGATAAATGTGAAGACAATTCAGGATAAACCTAAATCACCTAAACCAGGGGTGTGCACATCTTCTTCCCTTGAAGGCTGCAGTGTCTACTGGCAGTCATGCATACCTTGTAATCGCCAACCAGTCTGGAGCTATGAAGAAAGATTAGTCGACCCTCCTCCTACTAACTACTGAGACACTATTTTCCAAAGACACTGCAGACCTCAAGGACAGGAGTTTGCCAAGCCCGTATCTAAACATGAGCCTGTCAGTCAACCTCTGTCCATTGGAAGAGGTTAAGTGGGACATATTGGAGCAAGGGTGAGAGACAACACTCAAAGACAACATTCTCTCATCCCCCATCTCAATCCTTACTTTAGACACTGTCAGTGTTTTTTGCTGTGGAACACCTATTAGGAATACTGTTTAAATCTACACTTTAACCATCATACATGAAATATACGCTCCCATTATTCTGTGCTAATCTTGCAATCTGACTAGCTTTGAAGATATGGCGAGTTCTGAGGTAAATCAATATGTACTATCTCAGGATTAAATCTGTGAATCTGATTATCTATCATATTTTGTTTTTGATTGGCTTATCTACCAAGGAAGTGTGTAGTCAAGCACAACTCATAATTCATCATATTTGGACAGAAAAAAAACAGTAGAATGACAGAATAGGGCATACAAACTCTAATTCTCTGAAACATACGTTTATTGTAGTCACAAGTACTTTTAGATCCAAACGAGTGTGCAGGCCCTATTCTATCCTTTTATATGCCCTCATCTCTAGACCCTGAGTTCTGAACATCACTGAAGGTTACTCACTTGGTGCTTCCGTTTTCGTTCTTCTTCCTACGGAACATGTTGAGAATGCTCTTGCTCTGCTGAGCCGCCTTGCCGTCTCCCACATGCATCCTGACTACATCGGACGTGGTGAAGGCACTCCTCACGTTCCTCTCCGGCTTGGCGATGATGATGTACATCTTGGGCGAGAACATGCACCCCAGCGCCACGGTGACGCTCAGGCTCACGGAGAAGGACGTGGTGATGATCTTGTAGTTGGAGCCGAAGTAGATGGGCACGAAGGCCAACCAGATGATACAGGTGGTGTACATGGTGAAGGCGATGTACTTGGCCTCGTTGAAGTTGGCCGGGACGTTGCGCGTCTTGAAGGCGTAGTAGGTGCAGCTCATGATAAGCAGGCCGTTGTAACCCAGCGGCGCCACCATTCCCACCGTGCTGGTGTTGCAGATGAGGTAGACCTCACGGATGCTGGGGTAGTACTTGATGGGCATGGGCGGCTCCAGGATGATCAGGGTTATCTCCAAGATGAGCTGCAGGCTGATGAGGAAGAAGGAGATGACTACTTGGGCCCAGGCCGACATGAAGCGGGGCTTCTTGGTGCAAATCTTCTTCTTGCTGCCGGCCAGGATGCGCGCGATGCGGTTGGTTTTGGTGACCAGAGCGGAGTAGCACATGGCAGCCGAGAGGCCCACTAGGAGGCGCTGCAGGTAGCAGGAGGTCACGGTGGGATGGGCGATCAAGGTGAAGGGGCAGATGTATCCCAGTAAGACGCCCACCAGGATGATGTAACACAGCTCGCGGCTGGATGACTTGACCACGGGCGTGTCGCGGTACAACATGAAGATTAAGGTTACCCAGAGGGTGACCAGGATGCCCACGCAGGACAAACACACCGCCACGATGGACTCCACATCTGACCAGTCCAGGTACTTCAGCGGCAGGGGCACACAACCTGCAGAGGACAGAGGAAAGGAGAGATGCTATTGTTGCCTATATAATCATTGAAGCATGTCAATTGTGGAAAGGTAGGAAGGACTATAAATGGAGAAGAGGGGAACATGGGTGTACTGAAGAGAGGGAGAGTAGATGAAGGCAGAGGACTAGTGAACAGATTTAGAAATGTGGGAAGTCAAGAGGTACATAGGGAAGATCATAGCCCTTCAAAGATGTCCTAAAATTACTCAGGAACACACACATACACATGCTCCAAATCTGTCAGCATGCTTATGCTGCAGTGTAAAGTGTCTCTGTGTGTGTCTGTTTCTGTGTGTGTGTGGCTGTCCATCATGTCGCATTGGTGGTGATTTGTCATCCGACACACACTTAGACTCGCAAGGGCTTAATGAGAGAAAAGTGACATCCCCAGACTCATCTTAAAACCCCTGAATTACACAGCCCTCCTAGCTAATAGCATTACTGTCAGCGCCACCACAGGCAATGCCTGCCTACGTCTATGCCATCACAACCAGCATCACTTAGCCCTTATAAACCAAATCACATGTATAGATTTACTAGTTAGCTAACTTAATGCAAAATCTCATCTGAATATACAGTGCCCTCCACTAATACTGGCACCATGGTAAATATGAGCAAAACAGGCTGTGAAAAAAATCTTTATTGCTCATCCTCTTGGTCTTTCAAACAAAATATTCACAAAAATTGAACCTTTCCTTGAAGTAAAATAATTTAAAGAAAAAATACATTGCTATCATAAAACAAATATTTTTCTCAACTATATGTGTGCCACAATTATTAGCACCCCTTCACTCAATACTTTGTGCAACTTCCCTTGGCCAAGATAACAGCCTTCTCCTATAATGCGTAATGAGGTTGGAGAACACATGGCAAGGGATCTGAGACCATTCCTCCATACAGAATCTCTCCAGATCCTTCAGATTCCCAGGTCCACGCTTGTGGACTCTCCTCTTCAGCTCACCCCACAGGTTTTCTATGGGGTTTAGGCCAGGGGACTGGGATGGCCATGGCATAATCTTGATTCTGTGATCAGGGAACCATTTTTGTGTTGATTTTGAGGTGTGCTTTGGATCATTGTGCTGCTGGAAGATCCAACCACAGCCCAGTTTAAGCTTCCTAGCACAGGCAGTCAGGTTTTGATTTAATATCTGCTGGTACTTGATGGAGTCCATGATACCATGTATCCTAACAAGTTGCCCAGGGCCTTTGGAAGAAAAACAGCCCCACAACATCAAAGATCCACCACCAGACTTCACAGTGGGGATGAGGTACTTTTCTGCATGACTATCTTTCTGCCTACACCAAACCCACCTCTGGTGTTTGTTTCCAAAAATCTATATTTTGGTCTCACCTGACCATAGAATCCAGTCCCATTGAAAGTTCCAGTAATATTTGGCAAACTGTAGGCACTTGAGTTTATTGTTTGATCACAGCAAATGTTTTTTTATGGCAACCCTCCCAAACAACGTGTGGTTATGTAGGTGGCGTCTGATCGTAGTTTTGTAGACTTTCTGACCCCAAGACCCAACTAACGTCTGCAATTCTCCAGCTGTGATCCTTGTAGATTTTGCGTGGGGTCAATATAGACACACGTCCTCTTCCAGGTAGATTGTTAACCTCTTCAGTTGCTTTAAGCTTCTTAATTATTGCCCTGATAATGGAAATGGGCATTTTCAACCATTGAGCTATTTTCTTATAGCCATTTCCTGATTTGTGCAGCTCAATAACCTTTTGCCTCACATCACTACTGTATTCTCGGGTCTTTCCCATAGTGATGGATGACTATGGGAACTTGGCCTGTGTGTCACCTCATATTTATACCCCAGTGAAACAGGAAGTCATGGCTCACCACTTAAGTGTTCCTAATCACTCAGGTGAACTTGAAAACATAAAATATGAATGGCAATATACTTAAACTAGATTTTACTCATAAGAATTTCTAGGGGTGCCAATAATTGTGGCACATATGTTTCGGAGAAAAATATTTCTTTCTTTCTTTTCACTTAAAAAAATAATAATTTTACTTCAATTAAACTTACGTTTGTGAATATTTTGAATAGACTCACTCTCTTCTCGCTCCTCAAGTGCACCACACTTTCCCTTCTCTGAACACTGGTGTAAAACTGTTTTCCCCAGTAACCTGGAATGGCAGCAGTATTGATATTCCCAGACATGCATAGGGAATCATAGGAAAGAGTGGAATTGAATCACTGACAACAAACTGTTGGAAATCTATCAACGGGCTCTCAATGAGCTAATGTGATTTTTCACCTGACAGGGAGAAGGAAGGAGAGCTCAACTCTGCTCGAACTGCTGTCCTCTATACTGCGCAGAGACGCAAGAGACTGAAATCCACTGAGTTCGCCCCATTAGTTTGCACTATATGGATCAACGTTTTTTTCTGTTATCGAATCAACATTATACCAGCCCCTTTTCATTGCATCAAACCAAAGAAAATCTAACTTTGCAAGATTGACAGTGATTGTGTTGAAGGCAGAGCCAGAGCAAAACAGAGTAGAATTATATTGGCTGGGGTAGCCCATGAGCGGTCTTTCAATCACCCATGAGTGAATGCGCTTTTCAGATCAGATCGGTGCATGTTAATGTTTGTTGATATTATTTGCTAGTTAGCGAGTTATTAGTCTAATTATAGATCAGTATAGGTCAGCAATGTGGAGTTACTGCTTCCAACAAGAGCACAAAACGTGTAGGCTCCATTTCAAGCGGTCTTTGAAAAGCTTGTTTTAATTAAATGGGCAGTGTTGTATTTTGAGAAAGGCTTGATTATGCAAATAAGCCAATAGGCAGAGGGGGTAATAATAATTAATTTCATTTTGTAAAGTGGTTTCTTGAACAACACGTGTAGGCTACTGTAGGCTTTATCATATAAATCAAAAGTTATTTCAATGTGCATGTTATGGGATTTGCTCCATTGGTTCTGTTGGTAGGCCTACATTATGATCAAATAGCCTATTGGCTACTGTCTAAAACTGTAAGGGTACAGCCTCAGTGTTCACTATAAACCCACGTGGGAAGTTGCACAAATCTCTCACAACATTCAAAGTTTCTTCTCACAAGACCTACAATTTGCTCAGTGCCCCCAAAAATTTGAGGGAACCTTGGTCATGGCAACAATGAGAAAACAGGATGACAGTGGAGCGAGAGAGAGAGATGAGAAGAGAAGGGGAGGCACCCGAGAGGGGGAAGGTAAGACAGAGAGACTGAAAGCAGATGAGAGAGCGGGAAGTGAGATGAAAGCAGAGTTGGGGAAGGCAGTCAGTGTTTTCTCTAGGATTTTTTTCAGCAGAGGTAGCAAAGGTAGCAGTGGGGAGGGGGATTTTTTTTATAGAACAACGGTAAGAAGGTCAGTTCTAGTGACTTTTAAAAATAAAATTATTCTCAGATGCATGAAAATGTTATGTTGACACCATCTGAAATATAACTGAACTGCACTGTAGGGAGTGTTGGTTGAGTGCTTGTGGCTATCATTTGCACCACTGCTCACTCTGTTTTGCTACAAATATATCTTGAAGAAATGTCACTGGGTTAGGGTGAGATTTTGGCAATCAAGCCTTTTTTTCTACTTACCCAGAGTCAAATGAACAGTTTGAATGAAGTTGAAGGTAGTTTTGTGAGCCATTGCAAACTAGCATTAGCACAATGCCTGGAAGTCTATGGTACCATGCTAGCTGTCCCATAGACTTTCAGTCATTGCGCTAATGCTAGTTAGCAACTTAATTCAAACTGCATCCATGAGTTCATTTGACTCTGGCTAAGTAGAAAAAGGGCTTCATTTCTCAAATCTGGCACTATCCCTTTAAATGTATCATACTTTTTGGAGTGGTGGTAACGATTTAGGCCGCTCCTAAATTAATATAGAGGAATAACATAGTATATGGCGCAGAGAGTCTTGTCTTTCGGTGGCACAAAGAGAATAAAGGGCAATAGAAATCAGAACATTAGCAAGGAATGGGGAAGAATAGACAGATATTTGCAGTCCCTTCACAGGGAGAACAAAGCAGGGAGCAGGTTGCAGAGTGTTGGGGACTGAGTTTACAAAAAAACTTGGCCGAAAACTGTCAGTGTGTGATGGTGGATTGGGAGACTAGTGAGGTGGGTGTTGGAGGAGATGAGGGCAGGGGGGCAGACATGCAGGTTAGAGATGGTAGGATTAGAGGGAGTACGAGCTAGGGGAGCTACAGCCAGGTAGAGGCAGTAGTCAGTCATCATGGCACATAGATAGATCGTGTCCTGTTCGTAAGTTACCTTCCAGATCATCATCGGGCCACCAGCCCAGGTCACAGGCCTGACAGGTGAACTCATCCCGGAGGATCTCATTGTCCTTACAGGTGGTGCAGATCCAGCAGCAGCTCACCTCACCCTTCCTGATCACCTGATCACACAGAGGTCAGGGGTCAACACCAGAAGTCACAAGCTTACAGTCATAACAATAACAAACCACAACCCCACACCCACACCCACACAGTACCAACCCCAATCAGATATAAAGACGGGTAATTAGCATCTAATATGGCTTTGATGGGGCATTTTTAGGCCCTTCGCTCCACCCTTTGCTAAAACAAATTAGTCCATTCTGGTGCATATTATAAGAACCTATGGTGTAAAAGTTTTCCCTTAGTCGCGCACAAATGATATTCCAAAAGACAAGCTCCGTTGCATTTACATTATCCTGTTCCTAAAGTGGATGTTCTCAGCGTTGTGATATGCAAAACAGGGTGATGCACAGCACAGGGCAGTAAACAAAGTGTTAGAAGGCCCCGCTAAAGCAGACACGAGAGTCTACATGCACCCTATGGGGGCTATTGGCCAGGCTGAATTAATACTGGCCCTGGTTGGAGAGACTCAAGGTGTTTCTTCAAGATACTGAAGGCTCCACAACATTATGTTAAAACACAATGAAAATCAACCCTTTTCAACCAGGGATGAAATCTGCACATGCAGTGCCTTGCGAAAGTATTCGGCCCCCTTGAACTTTGCAACCTTTTGCCACATTTCAGGCTTCAAACATAAAGATATAAAACTGTATTTTTTTGTGAAGAATCAACAACAAGTGGGACACAATCATGAAGTGGAACGACATTTATTGGATATTTCAAACTTTTTTAACAAATCAAAAACTGAAAAATTGGGCGTGCAAAATTATTCAGCCCCCTTAAGTTAATACTTTGTAGTGCCACCTTTTGCTGCGATTACAGCTGTAAGTCGCTTGGGGTATGTCTCTATCAGTTTTGCATATCGAGAGACTGAAATTTTTTCCCATTCCTCCTTGCAAAACAGCTCGAGCTCAGTGAGGTTGGATGGAGAGCATTTGTGAACAGCAGTTTTCAGTTCTTTCCACAGATTCTCGATTGGATTCAGGTCTGGACTTTGACTTGGCCATTCTAACACCTGGATATGTTTATTTTTGAACCATTCCATTGTAGATTTTGCTTTATGTTTTGGATCATTGTCTTGTTGGAAGACAAATCTCCGTCCCAGTCTCAGGTCTTTTGCAGACTCCATCAGGTTTTCTTCCAGAATGGTCCTGTATTTGGCTCCATCCATCTTCCCATCAATTTTAACCATCTTCCCTGTCCCTGATGAAGAAAAGCAGGCCCAAACCATGATGCTGCCACCACCATGTTTGACAGTGGGGATGGTGATGAGCTGTGTTGCTTTTACGCCAAACATAACGTTTTGCATTGTTGCCAAAAAGTTCAATTTTGGTTTCATCTGACCAGAGCACCTTCTTCCACATGTTTGGTGTGTCTCCCAGGTGGCTTGTGGCAAACTTTAAACGACACTTTTTATGGATATCTTTAAGAAATGGCTTTCTTCTTGCCACTCTTCCATAAAGGCCAGATTTGTGCAATATACGACTGATTGTTGTCCTATGGACAGAGTCTCCCACCTCAGCTGTAGATCTCTGCAGTTCATCCAGAGTGATCATGGGCCTCTTGGCTGCATCTCTGATCAGTCTTCTCCTTGTATGAGCTGAAAGTTTAGAGGGACGGCCAGGTCTTGGTAGATTTGCAGTGGTCTGATACTCCTTCCATTTTAATATTATCGCTTGCACAGTGCTCCTTGGGATGTTTAAAGCTTGGGAAATCTTGTTGTATCCAAATCCGGCTTTAAACTTCTTCACAACAGTATCTCGGACCTGCCTGGTGTGTTCCTTGTTCTTCATGATGCTCTCTGCGCTTTTAACGGACCTCTGAGACTATCACAGTGCAGGTGCATTTATACAGAGACTTGATTACACACAGGTGGGTTGTATTTATCATCATTAGTCATTTAGGTCAACATTGGATCATTCAGAGATCCTCACTGAACTACTGGAGAGAGTTTGCTGCACTGAAAGTAAATGGGCTGAATCATTTTGCACGCCCAATTTTTCAGTTTTTGATTTGTTAAAAAAGTTTGAAATATCCAATAAATGTCGTTCCACTTCATGATTGTGTCCCACTTGTTGTTTATTCTTCACAAAAAAATACAGTTTTATATCTTTATGTTTGAAGCCTGAAATGTGGCAAAAGGTCGCAAAGTTCAAGGGGGCCGAATACTTTCGCAAGGCACTGTACATTCCTGGACTAGGGATCAATTTACAGAGATAACTTAGTTCAAATTAAACAAAAGCATCAGAGCGGAAACACAGACAGAGCAGTTCTCTATGAAACTGGGTTCTGGGAATTCCTGATGGACTGGTTCAGGACCTTTCCTAATCCAGCCTGGTCCAGCCTGGTTTAGACTGGTTTGGCCCAGTTGTGTCTGTACCTTGATCTGTCCCCTGGAGCAGGGCTCACTGCAGACGGAACGGACCATGTCGCTGTTGTTCATCCACAGCTTCCAGTCATCGATGTTCAGGATGCCCTCGTGCCACGAGCCCACCTGCTGGTAGTCATAGCTACCGTCACCCACACTCTGCAGGTTCATGATGTCATACCTGAGAGGGGGAGAGGAGATAGGGTGAAGGGGTGCGAGACAGTTAAAGAGATAGGTGGGAGATGGATGGAGGGGGTAAAAGAGGGGGAGAGGAGATAGGTGGGAGATGGATGGAGGGGGTAAAAGAGGGGGAGAGGAGATAGGTGGGAGATGGATGGAGGGGGTAAAAGGGGGAGAGGGGATAGGTGGGAGATGGGTGGAGGGGGTGAAAGGGGGAGTGGAGATAGGTGGGAGATGGGTGGAGGGGGTGAAAGAGGGGGAGAGGCACAGAGAGAGATTATGGGAGAGAGAGAGTTAAAGAGATAGGTAGGAGATGTATGGAGGGGGTGAAAGAGGGGGAGAGGCACAGAGAGAGATTATGGGAGAGCGAGAGAAAAACAGAGCAAGGTCAAGAAATGGAGATAAAGGGAGAAAGAAAAAGTAAATAAGAAGCAGTTATCTTAATGATAACAAGTCCCTTGCTTAGAGCAGACCCCTTTATCCAAAATTACTTTAACATCTTAGATTCAATATAGTTAGACGTTTTTCATGTAAAGACACTTACCAGGGCACAGAATCTAGATCTATTGTGATTGTGGTAGCATGTCTGAGTACTAGCCGTGACCTCTGGCTGAATAACAGGTGACTGGGGCTATTTTCACCTGTCTGTCAGGGATATATTTGATTTGTGACACTGAGAGGACTGACTGCACACGCTGTAAGTAGAAATGACTGCTGCAGCAACGGATGCATTTAATCTGTTCCAGTCGCAGCCCATTATGATTATGATTCCACATGCTCTGTGTATGTGTGTGTGTGTGTGTGTGTGTGTGTGTGTGTGTGTGTGTGTGTGTGTGTGTGTGTGTTTGTGTGTGTCCATGTACAGTATGTGTATGTATGCCCATGCATGTGTGTTCATAGTCATTTCACACAAAATCTGCTCTATAAAAACAGAGTCGCACACTTCATATCTACAGTGCCTTGTGAAAGTATTCATCCCACTTGGCGTTTTTCCTATTTTGTTGCATTACAACCTGTAATTGAAATGTATTTTTATTTGAATTTCATGTAATGGACATACACAAAATACTCCAAATTGGTGAAGTGAATTGAAAAAAATTACTTAAAAATGTTCATTCAAAAAACTGGAAAAGTGGTGAGTAAATATGTATTCACCCCCTTTGCAATGAAGCCTCTAAATAAGATATGGTGCAACCAATTACCTTCAGTAGTCACATAATTAGTTAAATAAAGTCAACCTGTGTGCAATCTAAGTGTCACATGATCTGTCACATGATCTCAGTATATATACACCTGTTCTGAAAGCCCCCAGAGTCTGCAACACCACTAAGCAAGGGGCACCACCAAGCAAGCGGCACCATGAAGACCAAGGAGCTCTCCAAACAGGTCAGGGACAAAGTTGTGGAGAAGTACAGATCAGGGTTGGGTTATAAAAAAATATCAGAAACTTTCAACATCCCACAGAGCACCATTAAATTCATTATTTAAAAAAATTGAAAGAATTTGGCACCACAACAAACCTGCCAAGAGAGGGCTGCCCACCAGAACTTGTGGACCAGGCAAGGAGGGCATTAACCAGAGAGGCAACAAAGAGACCAAAGATAACCCTGAAGGAGCTGCAAAGCTCCACAGCAGAGATTGGAGTATCTGTCCAGAGAACCACTTTAAGCCGCACACTCCACAGAGCTGGGCTTTACGGAAGAGTGACCAGAAAAAATCAATTTCCTAAAGAAAAAAATAAGTAAACATGTTTGGTGTTTGCCAAAAGGTATGTGGGAGACTCTCCCAAACATGGGGAAGAGGTACTCTGGTCAGATGAGACTAAAATGTTGTTTTTAGGCCATCAAGGAAAACCATATGTCTGGCGCAAACCCAACACCTCATCACCCGAGAACACCATCCCAGTTTTCATCGGCAGGGACTGGAAACCTGGTCAGAATTGAAGGAATAATGGATGGCGGTAAATACAGGGAAATTGAGGGAAACTTGTTTCAGTCTTCCAGAGATTTGAGACTGGGATGGAGGTTCACCTTCCAGCAGGACAATGACCCTAAGCATACTGCTAAAGCAACACTTGAGTGGTTTAAGGGGAAACATTTTAATGTCTTGGAATTGTCTAGTCAAAGCCCAGACCTCAATCCAATTGAGAATCTGTGGTATGACTTAAAGATTGCTGTACACCAGCAAAACCCACACAAAATGAAGGAGCTGGAGCAGTTTTGCCTTGAAGAATGGGCAAAAATCTCAGTGGCTAGATGTACCAAGCTTATAGAGACATACCAAGAGATCTGTAATTGCTGGAAAAGGTGGCTCTACAAAGTATTGACTTTGGGGGGTTGAATAGTGATGCACACTCAAGTTTTCAGTCTTATTTCTTGTTTGTGTCACAATAAAAAATATTTTGCATTAAATGATACAAACCACCCAAAAATCAATTTTAATTCCAGGTTCTAAGGCAACAAAATAGTAAAAATGCCAAGGGGGTGAATACTTTCGTAAGCCACTGTATAACCTCCCAGTAATTTTGGGGTAAAAAAAACATTTGTTTTTATAGCTTCCAGTTTATTCTCCGTTAGTCAGCACCTCTTCACTAAATAATTTTCTCTGGGTGTGTGCCAGCTCATGGCTTTTATTACACAAAATCTGTTTACCAACAATTCTCCATCTAAACATTCTACCCCCCTCCCCTCCCCATCTCGCTCCTCACCTGCCAGGAGTGTCCCCGTTTTCGTCGAAGTACACATCCTCCCCTGACACCCCTCTGAAGGTGGTCTTGAGCAGGTACTCCAGCAGCTTGCTGCCGTCAATGGGGTCCATGGCCTCACACAGGCCTGGCTGGCCAGGGCACAGCTCACTGTGCATGTCATGGAGGCCGTGGGCCATGGCATAGATAGCATTGATGACGAAGCCCATCTTACTGTCCTGGACGTAGTTCTCATGAAGACTCTCATTGCCTGGGGATTAGTGGGAAATTACCAGAATGTCAAAATGGTGGTTTGGAATTGGTTGATGTTGTTTTTCTAAGGACTGTGGCCGTTTTGTTTGTTTGTGCTGGATTTACAGTGCCATATCAATGTGTAAATGTAGGCACACATAATATTGTACGGCAAGAGAATTGTACAACTTCCTTCTCACTCAACCGATAAACAACTGAGTTTGGAACTATAATTTGATTAAAAAAATACAACAAAACATCTCTCTTTTGCAGCACAAAATAACTGGCACACACTATACAGTAGATCACAATAAGGTGTCCAGAAGCTCATTAATTTTTCCCCAAAAAGATACAGAAGATGGAGGAATCTTGAGGAAGCAACAGTAAAGTCTGTGGACACCATATTGTGTAACACGCATTTTTGGTTTGCCAGCTGAAAGCATTGTCAAGCACAGGGAATAAGGCAACCATAGCACTAATAGGGACATTTAAAAAAAGAGATATTCATTCCCCCTTCTATCATACCGTACCTGAGGTGCCACTCCATATTTGTTTTCTTCTTATAACGGCTTAAATCTCATACATTTTCTCTCCTTCTTTTCCCATTGTTTCTCAATACATTCAGAAAAAGGCTGTCTTTTGTCTGTGGTGATCATGCAGATAGTCAGCAGAGGGGATAATTTACAGTAGTTTGTGAAAGCATTCACCCCCCTTGGCATTTTTCCTATTTTGTTGCATTACAACATGAAATTAAAATGGACTTTTGGGGGGTTTGTATGATTTGATTTAGACAACATGCCTACCACTTTGATGATGCAAAATATTTTTGGGGGTGAAACAAACAAGAAATACGACAAAAAAACAGAACTTGAGCGTGCATAACTCTTCACCCCCCTAAAGGCAAAACTTTGTAGAGCCACCTTTTGCAGTTGCAAAATACAGCTGCAAATCTCTTGGGTTATGTCTCTATAAACTTGGCACATCTAGCCCATTCTTCAAGGCAAAACTGCTCCAGCTCCTTCAAGTTCGCTTGGTTCTGCTGGTGTACAGCGACCTTTAAGTCATACAACAGATTCTCAATTGGATTGAGGTCTGGGCTTTGACTAGGCCATTCCAAGACATTATACATTTTTCCCCTTAAACCACTCGAGTGTTGCTTTAGCAGTATGCTTAGGGTCATTGTCCTGCTGGAAGGTGAACCTCTGTCCCAGTGTCAAATCTCTAGAAGACTGAAACAAGTTTCCCTCAAGAATTTCCCTGTATTTAGTGCAATCCATTATTCCTTCAATTCTGGCCAGTTTCCCAGTCCCTGCTGATGAAAAACATCCCCATGCTGCCACCACCATGCTTCACTGTGGGGATGGTGTTGTCATGACTGTCCTGACCAGGTCAGGTTACAGGAGACCACAACCCTACAGATTATCTCTCAACCCTAACAGAGGAGGAGAGATCTAGGGGTCTGAAGATGGGGGGGTTATGACCCCTCACGCACCTGGTAAATCTCAGGCCACAGACAAATTCCTTTGTCCTGTTACTATGGAGAACCAGCCTCAGAACATTAAACATGAAATAAAGGGACTTTGGAACAATGGTTACCGTCAGCCACAATGGTGGTCATGACGATAGATGGAATATGAAAATGTCTGTAATTTTGGTTTTGTTATTAAAGGTTAATAGATGACGGTATTACGAAAACATTGTCATGTGAAGAGTTTTCCTAGTATATGTTTGATTTTTATACATTGTATGTTGTACGGAAAATATCCAAATCAAAGAGAATGTTTTGGGGAAGATGAAATGTTAAGTTAGTTGTATAAATTGGATTCGAATAAAATCTAGACCTTGCCTCATTAACTTGGTACGCCCAGAGAATTGCCCTAAAGGCAGTTACGCCCACTTCTGACCCAAGGGTATAAAACCTGTGAGTATAGAATTTACAACAGGACTACGTGACCCCTGCTGCAGCAAGGTCTAAAAAGTCAACGAACCCAGAACGCAACGCAAATTTGAGGACAAAGTAATCCTTTTCTACCCAAGCTACGGATGAGTAGCTATGTCTAAGCATGTGAATTCAAGTCGAACCACCTAGCCTCCATCTCCCATCGAATCGTGGTATCTAAAGGGTTTCATTCCTATGCTGTGAGCTCTGAGCTACAGAGCTGTCTGTCCTCAGAAGACCCCTTCTAGAGCAAAGGGTGAGGGAACAGACTCCTAAGCCAAAAAGGACACTGACATCGGGAGGACTCTCAGAAAGGTGCGCCGGAGTAGTGCGTCATCGAACAGCTAAAGGCCTACGCAGAGAATTCTCGGAGATCATCCCCACGTAATTACATCATTATATTCTGACCCATAAGAGCGGCAGTTTGGGGCAAGGCTAGGGTTAGAATAGCATAGCTGACAAATTCACCCAAATGTATATTTCTCTTGTGTACTTTCTTTTTTCTCTCTCTATTGAAATCCCAACGTGGGTAACACGTGCCATAGTGTGTTGGCCCGTTATACTAAGTTCTGATCAATAGCCTATAATGTGTTTTGTCTATGTGTAACTTTAATCATCATTTTAGCTATTTAGTAAATAAATATTCAACTAAGATTGGTGTGGTACAAATTCATTGGTGAGACCCGGGTCCGTGCAGATTCACGGGCTATACGACGTTCAGAACGAGATTGGTAGAGGCAACTGGTTAATTAGCGGCTGTTGTAAAATCGATATTCTTTGAGTTAATTTGGGAAATAGAAACTCAATAGAAACTAGTTTTCCCATGGTGCCCCAGGTTAATGAGTTAATAATTGCTTGATTCAGTTAATCACACAATTAGAAACTTTAATCATTCGATGAACAACAGTCGTCACATTAACTAATACAAAGTCACGACAGCGTTCTCGTGATGATGAGAGGTGTTGGGTTTGCGCCAGACATAAGGTTTTCCTTGATGGCCAAAAAACAATTTTTTTTTCTCATCTGACCAGAGTACCTTCTTCCATATGTTTGGAAAGTCTCCCATATACATTCAGGGTTATCTTTGGTCTCTTTGTTGCCTCTCTGATTAATGCCCTCATTGCCTGGTCCGTGAGTTTTGGTGGGCGGCCCTCTCTTGGCAGGTTTTTTATGGTGCCATATTCTTTCCATTTTTTAATAAGGGATTTAATGGTGCTCCGTGGGATGTTCAAAGTTTCTGATATTTTTTTATAACCCAACCCTGATCTGTACTTCTCCATAACTTTTCCCCTGACCTGTTTGGCGAGCTCCTTGGTCTTCATGGTGCCGCTTGCTTGGTGGTGCCCCTTGCTTAGTGGTGTTGCAGACTCTGGGGCCTTTCAGAACAGGTGTATATATACTGAGATCATGTGACAGTTCATGTGACACTTAGATTGCACACAGGTGGACTTTCTTTAACTAATTATGTGACTTCTGAAGCTAATTGGTTGCACCATATCTTATTTAGAGGCTTCATAGCAAATGGGGTGAATACGCACCACTTCTATGTTTTTTATTTTTTAGAATTTTTTTAAACAAGTTATTTTTCTCATTTCACTTCATCAATTTGGACTATTGTGTGTCCATTACATGAAATCCAAATAAAAATCAATGTAAAATACAGGTTGTAATGGAACAAAATAGGAAAAACGCCAAGTGGGATGAATACTTTTGCAAGGCACCGTATATAGAACACATCTCTCTCATACAGTGGTGTTCTACTGAACAGGGTGTTTCAGTGACTCATTCTTCCTTGTTCTCTCTTCACATTGCAGTACTTTTTTTTTTAAACAACCCAAGAGTTTATGCATTAGAGTTTGACTGATTTGACCCTACCCCAGGCTTTCTCTGAGCACAGCAGCCAATTTGGATCATTCTATTTATTTCACTGGTCTAGTGGTAGTACAACATGCCAACATAATCCTCAGAGCTAGCACCAGTCAAACTCTACAAGTCTTGCCAAAGTGAAGTGCTTATACAGTACAGTGCAGGTGCAGGTAAAGTCAGCATCTCTTTAATCTCGAAATATACACTTACCACCTTGGAGATCTTTAAGAAGAGAAAATAACATAATAACGTAAATTATAGCTACATTACACTGCTCTGCAATTTTGTCACGTTTTGAATGCTTGGATCAAGCTATTTTGGTTTACTCAAGTCTTAAGATAATGAAGTATTACACAGTAGTACACGTGTAATACCTTCATGTTGAGGTGAATACACTCACAATAACATCAGTACTTAAAATAGTTTTTTCTTACAAAATGTTTGATCGCATGCCTATCAAGCATCATTTCAGGTGTTAAATGTAAATCACTATGCTAATCATTGGCGGGGCAACAACTCAATTTACCTAGATCACCTTTTGTTCGTAAGCAGAGAGAGTATTTGGAAAGAAAAAAAGGGAGACAATACATTATCATACAATTGCTAGCCTATGTTCAAAACATTAACATTATTCATTTGTCCTCAGCCTATCTTATCATGTATTATTACAATAGAAAATACTGTATGATCTTTATCTGATGATGGTATATATTTTTTCTTCCCATTGCTTTTGTTGATTCCCAACCTAACCCCTGCTCAGTCCTCATGGCTCTGGGTAGCCTAGTGTAGTTTATTAGTCGTTCTCACCGGAGCAGACTTTCTTGTATTTCTTAATCTCCTGTTGATGTCCGGCCAGCCGGCACTGGAAGCGGTACTGCCAGAACTCTGGGAACCACGGGTTCCGTGTGTTGGTGTCCAAACGCAGCTTCAGGAAGTAGTCATCAAATGACTTTACTTCCTCTGACTGCAGCTTCATGGTGATCCCACCTTCTGCTTCCTGTTCGTACCCCTCCACCACCTCATCTCGATCTGCCCATCCATCACTAGAGAGAGAGAGAGAGAAAATACTGAGCACACAGATAATGAACTGTATTTGTATTGGGAGGTTGATCAAAACAAGAGCAAGTTCATTCTGAAGAAAAAAAAACGTTCATTACAATGGAAAAACAAAATGATTGACTAAATAATTGTCTGTGTTACATTTCCCCATTAACTCATGAGCAGGAGTTCAGACATTCATCCAGTGACACTTGGGCTTTCTGCTAGCCGTGGCAATAGTGTTAGTGCATTCTAGCTGCACACTGATCTGATAGAACTACTGGAAGATGGGAGGTAACCTGTATCCAACCAACAAGGATGTCAGCCAGTTAGAATAGTCTCACTGTCTTGTTACCCTCATTGACAGCGTTCTTTCAGACCAGGCCACACGAAGAGAGGAGTGGACAAAAGAGTAGCAGAACATAGTTCTTTTTTTTTTGTAGTTTATTTGATCATTTAAAACAAGGTACACATACAAAATGATGCACTTTATTAAGAACGTCTATGGTAAACACAAACACGTATATGACTTATTTCCATTGTGGTCCTATGTCATATCCTTCCCAACAATCAAACCCCACTGCAAAGGTCTGCTCCTTTGCTCTTCAAGGTAATAGGCAGTGGCCTTTAAGTCTACCATAGTTTCTATGGTATCTATAGGGATCTTTAGCCCCTTAGCGTGAGCTCTGTGACCACTGAATGTTCCCAAGGTCTCTCTCCACTACTATCTCCATCTCTATGTGGATCCGTGGATGCTAGTGGGAGGAGCTATAGGAGGAAGGTCTCGTTTATTCCATTCCATCCACTACAATGAGCCCGTCCTCCTATACCTCTTCCCATGGCTTCCGTCTTCATTTTCAACTCTACTTACAGTCCACCAATCGCCTTGTTGGTTTTCCTTCCCCTCTGTGTCAGAATCCCCATTAAACTAAGCTCATTTAGACATGCATTTGAAGCCTGGAGACCCTTAGAGGGATGAACAAGAAAGACTAGAGACAGAGACAAAGAAAATAAACGAGTTGATATACAGAGCTTCTAAGCTGTGCTTCTCTGGATGCAGCAGCCTAGAATATCTGTACAGTTGACAGCTACCCTCCAATTAGAGAGTAAGTGAGCCAGTAGCCAATTACCACACGCAGAAGGGATATTCTGATGGGCAAGAGCATATGTGAGTGTGTGGGTGTGTGTGTGTGTGTGTGTGTGTGTGTGTGTGCAACCTGGTCTCAGAGCATTTCATATTATTTTGCAAGTAAATCCGAGACACTCCATTTAGTATCAATTACATTTCGTATGATATGTATTAAGTTGTGGATTTCCATCACCCGTTTCATATGATATTTTACAAATTACAATTTGTATGACATGTTACAAATTACAATTCTTATGATATGTTACAAATGACAATTCGTATGATATGTTACAAATTATAATTCGTATAATATGCTATAAATTCCAAATCGTATTATATGTTAGGAATTAGCAAATGTAAAATATGTTCGAAAATTGTAAAACGTACAATATGTTATGATTTTGTAAAACGTACAATATGTTCCGAACTTGCAAAACGTATGATATGATACAAATTCTAGCTAGGTGGCTAACGTTAGCTAACTGGCTAACGTTAGCCAGGTTAGGGTTAAGGTTAGTGTTAAGTTTAGGAGTTAGGTTAAAGGGTTAAGGGAAGGGTTAGTTAACATGCAAAGTAGTTGCAAAGTAGCAAAAAAAGTAGTAAGTTGTTTAAATTCTAAAGTTGTCCATGATGAGATTCAAACTTGCAAACTTTGGGTTGCTACACTCTAAAAAGAAAAGGTTCCTGGAGTATCCTTTAGTGGTCCTTCACATTGAAACTTCACATTAAGTTATTTTGGGGTTAATTTTTTAACTACCCCCACTCCCCTATTATTATTTGTATTATTATTATTAATAATGTTTTTTTATATATATTTGTTTTACCTTTATTTAACTAGGCAAGTCAGTGGTTAGAGCGTTGGACTAGTAACCGGAAGGTTGCAATTTCAAATCCCCAGCTGACAAGGTACAAATCTGTCGTTCTGCCCCTGAACTTCCAGTTAACCCACTGTTCCTAGGCCGTCATTGAAAATAAGAATTTGTTCTTAACTGACCTGCCTAGTTAAATAAAAGGTAAAATGTATTTTTATTTTTCAATGACGGCCTATGGGATATTCATTGAAGAGGTAAGGGAGGAGGATGGTAAATCTGGTCAGCATAACATACCAATACCAATTGACATACCTTCATATGCCTCCTTGTGTGTAAACCTGCAGACCCAGACACAAAAATGACCAGATCAGTCATCTGCACCCAATACATCTAGCCTTCAACATATTCTGATTGCCTCCATATTCTTACCTATTTGTTGATTGATATCCTTTGAACTGTGTCCATTTTCTGCACAAATATGAAAATATAGATGGTATCATCATAAAACAATATCAATTTAGATCATGCAAGGGACAAACCTTATTTTAAATTCAGGAGATCTTTACATTTTTCAGTTAAGTTCCTACACCTGCTACCTTCAAATGTTTTAGTTGGGCAGTTAGGTTCCTGCAAGAACCCCCACCAACTAAGGAGGATCCTCGATGAACCCCACCTTCTACAGGGTTCTTGGAAGTACCTTTAGGGGGTAATTTTCAGTGCCAAGAACCTTAAGGTTCTTCAAAGAACTTTGAGGATCTTGGAAAAACCGTTGTTGAACTCCTAATTTTTAGAGTGTAGACGTTTGCCTGAAGTAACAATCTCTCTTATGTACCCATACCAAATGAAACGTATCATACTAAATAGTGGTATTTTTACCTTGTCAGCTTCGGGAATACGTACAGAATAATACGAAATGCTCTGAGACCAGGTTGGTGTGTGTTATGTTCTGCCATTTTAAAAGAGGTCTGAGAGAAACTGTGAAATCCAAGGGATATGAAGCATATAAAGAGTGATGTAGTGGACTGCTTGAACATTTTTAAGTGTTTTTTTTTAGCACTTATCAAAGACACAGGAAAATGTTTCCTGCTTTCTCGAGCTCAGTTAAGGTGATGCCACTAAATAATCCTCCACTGACAAACCTCTGAATTCTGTTTTTTTTTTTAAAGTTTTTTTTATTTTTAGAAAGGTTAGCCAAACAGAATCATAACTTCCTCTGTCTTAATTGAGTTTAGGCCAGAGACAGGCATCTGATTTGTCACAGTCACATTTGCCTCTGAGGCTGTGTGGGTGTGTGCACTCTATGTGCATTTATGCTCAAATCCCAAACCACTGTCACTCTTCCACCCATCAAATATTCACAATCACAACAACATAATTATTGTTCCCTGTGCCCGCCCTCCCCCTCCCTCCCTATCACTAGTCAAGTCCATTCCCTGACCCAAGGTAGCTGACTGCATTTGATGCTCTAAATTTGATACAGTGTTATATACGGACCTCCAATATTTGTCCCCACAGACGTGGAGAACTGCAACAACAGGCTATGGCAGAGAGAGAGAGAGAGGGATTGGGTTTGGTGTGTGTGTGTGTGTGGAGCATTTATTTAACATCTCAATGAATAATTTATGAGTTGTTGCCAAGGTAGACATGCATCGCTGTTTTCACATCGGAGTTTGCGATAAAGAAAAAATGACACTCTCTCCCTCTCTCTTCATGCCGTCGCTGGATCCTGCTGTGCTATATCTACTTAGTTTAAATATCTAATCGAAACAGTCAAACCAATGGAGGCCAAATTTGATTGAATTCATACCTAGCTAAGTTTCATGAGTTAATGTATCATGAATACTGTTAATGGTATTTTTATCCAATATTCATGAAAACACAGACCCACCACAGCTATACTAATACTATCAAACACATACCACTGCTATCTTATATGGAAAAGAATGATGAACATTTCATAAGAATCTTGTATGGCAGGAGAAGATGATTTGTACAAAAATCTAATAAGTATCTGGTAAGATTTTGTGTGTTTTGCTTTATATGTTAGTGAGGTATTTGTGGTAACTTATATGACTTATGTGACAAACACAATCGAATACATGTTTGTGGTCATTTTCCTACATAAACTCAGCAAAAAAGTAAACTTCCTCTCACTGTCAACTGCGTTTATTTTCAGCAAACTTAACATGTGTAAATATTTGTATGAACAAAACAAGATTCAACAACTGAGACAGAAACTGAACAAGTTCCACAGACATGTGACTAACAGAAATGGAATAATGGGGGGTCAAAAGTAAAAGTCAATATCTGGTGTGGCCACCAGCTGCATTACATCTCCTCCTCATGGACTGCACCAGATTTGGTAGTTCTTGCTGTGAGATGTTTTTTGTAACCTTTATTTAACTAGGCAAGTCCGTTGAGAACAAATTATTATTTTCAATAACAGCCAAGAAACAGTGGCCTTGTTCATGGGCAGAACGACAGATTTTTACCTTGTCAGCTCGGGGATTCGATCTTGCAACCTTTCGGTAACTAGTCCAACGCTCTAACCACTAGGCTACCTGCCGCCCCACATGTTACCCCATTCTTCCACCAAGGCACCTGCAAGTTCCCGGACATTTCTCTTTGCTGGCCATGGCAGAACACTGACAGGAAATCCCGCACAGAACGAGCAGTATGGCTGGTGGCATTATCATGCTGGAGGGTCATGTCAGGATGAGCCTGCAGGAAGGGTACCACTTGAGGGAGGAGGATGTCGTCCCTGTAACGCACAGCGCTGAGATTGCCTGCAATGACAACAAGCTCAGTTCGATGATGCTGTGACACACCGCCCCAGACCATGACGGACCCTCCACTTTTTTCCAGTCCTGTCTGGTCCAGCGACGGTGGATTTGTGCCCATAGGCGACGTTGTTGCCGGTGATGTCTGGTGAGGACCTGCTTTACAACAGGCTTACAAGCCCTCAGTCCAGCCTCTCTCAGCCTATTGCGGACAGTCTGAGCACTGATGGAGGGATTGTGCGTTCCTGGTGTAACTCGGGCAGTTGTTGTTGCCATCCTGTACCTGTCCCGCAGGGGTGATGTTCGGATGTACCGATCCTGTGCAGGTGTTGTTACACGTGGTCTGTCACTGCGAGGATGATCAGCTGTCCGTCCTGTCTCCCTGAAGCGCTGTCTTTAGGCGTCTCACAGTACGGACGTTGCAATTTATTGCCATGGCCACATCTACAGTCCTCATGCCTCCTTGCAGCGTGCCTAAGGGACATTCACGCAGATGAGCAGGGACCCTGGGCATCTTCCTTTTGGTGTTTTTCAGAGGCAGTAGAAAAGCCTCTTTAGTGTCCTAAGTTTTCAGAACTGTGACCTTAATTGCCTACCGTCTGTAAGCTGTTAGTGTCTTAACAACCATTCCACAGGTGTATGTTCATTCATTGTTTATTGGTCATTGAAAAAGCATGGGAAACAGTGCTTAAATCCTTTACAATGAAGATATGGGAAGTTATTTGGATTTTTACGAATTATCTTTGAAAAACAGGGTCCTGAAAAAGGGACATTTATTCTTTTGCTGAGTTCAGATATGGTGTGACATATTTGAGACAACATATATTACTTATATGAGTCATCAATTAAAATTATAATAAAAGTGTATGTTCTCTGTGAAGGTCATTGTAAAAACACACACACAAATACACCACTAACATACAGAAAAACATAAACGATCTTATCAGATATTCGATTACTTATTAGCTTGTAAAAAATGATCTTCCTCTGCCATACAATATTGTAATTATATTTTCATGATTATTTTTGTATTAATCTGTTATGTGTATTTGCTGCCATATGTATTACTTAGAAGTTCCAGGTAGAACACATAAGAATATTGTTTGTTTCTTCTATATCGTTTCCATATGCGATTAATATTACTCCCACCACACCACAGCTAGGCTAGTTTAATTACTGGAGGCAGCATCATTTCTAGCATATTCCTTCCCTGTTATTCCAGTAAATTGCTATCAAATTCAACTGTTTTCCTAGAGAAATATACTTAAGGCCAAATTACCACATGCATCAAGTGGTCAATTAGAGATATCTCTGTGTGAGTGTGTGAGAGAACATTGGCCAGATGATTGACGGATGCTTAGTGTTGTGAGACAACGTTGTGGAAGAGCTTCCGAGCCAACAGTTAGATAATTAATAGCTAAAACACAGCAGATCTTTCAGTTGAGTGGTCTGAGTGCCAGGAGAGAGAACAAACAAACAAATCCCCCAGACAATTTCAGATGATCTAGTTCCAGTTTGATAGCTAACGCATTTGTATATTTATGAAGCCATGAATTAATTGGCGGGGAAGAGCCTTAATCACATGCACTCTCTCCTGAGAGAGAATGGATTGTAAAATAGTTTCTTAAAAAGTAGAAAAGAAAGAGATTCATTATGCGTTCCCTTGTTCTGGCTCATTTGACACAAGCAGACACTTAATAAGAATAACCAAACAAATGTAGGTGTCTAAAGACCAGTAGAATGCCAACTGACCCGATTATATTCAATCCACCATATCGTTTGAAATGTATAGAGCCAAGCCCTACCTCTACCCTATCCCTCTCTTCTCTCCTCACCCCGCAGTTCCCACTCTCTCTCCTTTCTTTCTCTCAATCTTAACCCACCCCCTCTTTCCTTCGCTCCCTCTTCTCTCTTTCTCCTCGTCTTCTTTTCCCCTGTTTTTCTATTTTGCCCAATCTCCCCCATCTCCCCTTCTTCTTCATTCTCTCCTCCCTTTCTCTTCCTTCCTGATCCAGTTCATTTTGCATGAGAGAAGTGGCAGTTTGTTAGCTAGATGACGGTAGGCAGGCCAGGCCTCTCCCGAGGCAGCTCAACGACCCTGGCCGAGCTGGGATCCATTAAAACACTATCCAGATCAAGCAGCCTTTACTTATTCATCACGCCCCAGTTTAGAGATTCATCTCCCAGATCCGTTTGCCTTGGACCGATGGCGTACAGTGTTTGGAGAGACAGATTTACTGCTAGCTGGCTACCAGCCGGCAATTCTCCATATTTAAGTATTACATAGGAAATGTGTTTTCCCGAACCATAGTGACTGTTTTCATGTTTTCCTTGAGGTGTGTGTGTGTGTGAGTGCATGTAATTGTTCAATTGTGTATGTGTGCATGCACATGTATGCATGCATTTTCATGCGTACTGCATGTGTGCGAACTATAACAAGGGAAAAGTGAGCTAGGGGGCCATCAAGGAAATTGTTTCAGCCTCAACGTGTTCTGATCTCACAATGACATCCAGATGCCAACCCAGCATGCCCTTTCTGATCATTTCAATGTCATTCACTAGTCCTTCATACCAGAAAGAAAACGAATGCATCAACTGGAGAGAGATGTCCTTGACAATGTTTTCTGTTTATCAATTCAAGTCTGTGGCACATTATGAATTTTCAAATTCTGTGTTTAAAGCCTACTGTTCAGTGAAACAAAAAGAGATGCAATTTAGACTCATAAGTCAACTGTGAAAGACTTTGTGGAACTACTATTGTGTGTAATCACACACAAAGTTGTAGACATATCGTTGCCTCCTCTGTGGCATTCTACAGTATGCGATATGTGCTAGAATTGTGCTGTTATCTTAAAACTGTGGACTTTCTGTGTTGAGATATGTTCCTGAGAGGCTATTGTTTGACGGACAAGACTCAGAGCCATTCACCTAAGTCTCCTAGCCTCTCATCAAACAAAACCAAATCTCCATGGGGATTGTAACGTTAGCAACACACTAACCTCAGGGAGCAAAATGTACTTTCTCCATCAAAACACGAATATAACCTGAAAGGAACATCCCTTGACTAGCCAACACCCCCCACAACATGCCCCAATAAACGTAATCTAAACCTAGATTTGTATAATGGGTTAAAAGGGTAGCAACATGGCAGAGGGAGGAGAGGAGTAGAGCTGGGCCTCTCGAATCATACACAGGCACACACTGGTGTGTGTCCTGTCAGGCGCAGAGATCATGCCACACACACCGGGGGATAATCCTAAGTGGGGAAATAGAGACTTAGAGATCATCTCTGTAATGCTGAAACGGGGGCCGCCTATAAAGAACAGCACGCTTCACTTCACAGCCTTTTCTGAGGAAATGGTTGAAATATAATCTGTAAGGCAGGAATCACTGGCAGGCAGGCTCCCTCTGTCCCACTATACTGACCTACTTCACTATAATGCACCCCATGCTGGTAGCCAAGGCTGTCCTCGTCTGTCCCAGGCCTACCTAAGCAACACTGGTGAAAATAGATGCAAGGACAGGAGTAAAAATAACAGAAGAAAATCAGTCTCCCGATCACATATTCCTTATGTAGCCGTATAACAATCTTGGTTCTTTTTCAATCCTAACTATTATCAGTGATTACAGAGGCGAGGCAAATTACAGTGTAAATACTGTACTATACAGTATTCTCATGTCTTCCGAGAGAATATGAATGGAAAAGCAGCTTATTTAAATGCAGTAGTAATAACAGCATTGAGGCAGGCAGCATTAGATGGGGAGCTAAAGGAAGGGTGCTAATTGCGTGTATGTGACTGACTATGCTCCCCACACACAGTCTTTCTAATGGGGGGGTTGGGTATTGGATGGAAAAGGCACTGGTGGTGGTGACTAAAGGTAGATATGTTGCAACTAACAGCCAACGCGGTTGGGGAAAGTAATCTGTTAGCAGTTTTTTGTGTCAATCCTGATCAAAAGAGTGATTCACCGTTGAGTTAACAGAACTGTAGCCTATTGCATTTCAGTGATTGCTGTAACAACATGTTGATGACACATTCTGTGCCTGTTGCTTTTAATGCATCAAATGCAATTTCCCCTGGGTAATGAAGTAAAATCAGTAAGCAGGTCAGGCACATAATTCCATACAAGGTAGTTATACTTGAGTGAGAGGAGACAGCTGTCAAGGGTTCTAGAGCCACAGATGTGCTTCTCTACACAGTTCAGTCCACTATGCTGGGAAGCTGTGTAGAGTAGACTAGTGTGTGTAGCTCACGCTGGGGCTCAGAGCTCATCACACGGTGTGATACTGCTCCCTTCAAACCTTCTCCCTAAATCTATGGTTCCCTCTACGGGACGTCCCGTCCTGACATGAGGTGTTAGTGCCCCCTTGTGATGGGACATCTGTTCAGTGTTACCTCCAACCACATCCTGAGGGAGAATATACATTGAGTGTACAAAACACACTCCCTTTTGCCCCAAGAACAGCCTCAATTTGTCGGGGCATGGACTCTACAGGGTGTCGAAAGCATTCCACACGGATGCTGGCCAATGTTGACTTGAATTGTGTCCAGTTGTGTCTAGTAGGCTGGATGTCCTTTGGATGGTGGACCATTCTTGATGTACACAGTTGTTTGCTGTGATTTAGTGTACTATAAAATGTATGGCTCCACTACTCTCACCACTTTGCCCAGTCCTATTCAAGGCTAGAACTACTTTGTCTTTTCTAATGGTTCTAATGCTTCTAGCCTTGATTTGCATTTTGATTACATATCTAATATATAGTATTGCTTACTTGGTGTTCTCCAATGAATTCTGGAAAACGCTGTTCAAAAGATTGTATTAGCGCATCTTTGTACTCCCTAATGAAGGCCATGCAGCCGAAATGCATTGGAGTTGTCCATTGAACATGCCATACAAATAAAGGCATATTAATTAATTATATGAAGAGTGCCTTGGTCCTCTGTTCTTTTTGATACACACGGGAAACTGTTGAGAGTGAAAAACCCAGCAGTGTTGCAGTTCTTGAAACACTCAAACCGGTGCGCCTGGCACCTACTTCCTACCATACCCCGTTCAACAGCACTTAAATATTTTGTCTTGCCCATTCACCCTCTAAATGGCATACATACACAATCAATGTCTCAATTTTCTCATGGCTTAAAAATCATTCCTTAACCTGTCTCCTTCCCTTCATATATACTGATTGAAGTGGATTCATATCACCAAGACATCACATCACATACATTAGGTAAAGTCCCCCCTTATCTCAGCTCGCTGGTCACCATAGCATCTCCCACCTGTAGCACACGCTTCAGCAGGTATATCTCTCTAGTCACCCCCAAAACCAATTCTTTCTTTGGCCGCCTCTCCTTCCAGTTCTCTGCTGCCAATGACTGGAACGAACTACAAAAATCTCTGAAACTGGAAACACTTATCTCCCTCACTAGCTTTAAGCACCAACTGTCAGAGCAGCTCACAGATTACTGCACCTGTACATAGCCCACCTATAATTTAGCCAAAACAACTACCTCTTTCCCTACTGTATTTTATTTATTTATTTATTTTGCTCCTTTGCACCCCATTATTTTTATTTCTACTTTGCACATTCTTCCAGTGCAAATCTACCATTCCAGTGTTTTATTTGCTTATTGTATTTACTTTGCCACCATGGCCTTTTTTTGCCTTTACCTCCCTTCTCACCTCATTTGCTCACATCGTATATAGACTTGTTTATACTGTATTATTGACTGTATGTTTGTTTTACTCCATGTGTAACTCTGTGTCGTTGTATCTGTCAAACTGCTTTGCTTTATCTTGGCCAGGTTGCAATTGTAAATGAGAACTTGTTCTCAACTTGCCTACCTGGTTAAATAAAGGTGAAATAAAAATGTAATCTAATGCCAAATCCAGCCAGGCCACTCGTGATACAAGTCAGTATTTCACATCAATCAAGTGTTTGAGGACATTGGGAGATGATGTGGCAACTGGCCACTAGGGCCAACAGTGAGCACTGTTACCTTCAAGTAGGTTTCGGTTTTGCTAAGGCGTTGTGGACGGGGATGGCGGATTCCAAAGGTTGAAAATTCTAATCCAGCGATAGAAAGTTATTTTTTAGATTTTTGTTTTAAGCCTATCCCAAATCGTAAGCCTGACCGGAAACATGACCGAATACAAACAGTGTAGCTATTCCCTCCGCAAGGCAATCAAACAAGCTAAGCGTCAGTATAGAGACAAAGTAGAATCTCAATTCAACGGCTCAAACACAAGAGGTATGTGGCAGGGTCTACAGTCAATCACGGATTACAAAAAGAAAACCAGCCCCGTCACGGACCAGGATGTCTTGCAAACAGACAGACTAAATAACTTTTTTGCCCGCTTTGAGGACAATACAGTGCCACTGACACGGCCTGCAACCAAAACATGCGGCCTCTCCTTCACTGCAGCCGAGGTGAGTAAAACATTTAAACGTGTTAACCCTCGCAAGGCTGCAGGCCCAGACGGCATCCCCAGCCGCGCCCTCAGAGCATGCGCAGACCAGCTGGCTGGTGTGTTTACGGACATATTCAATCAATCCCTATCCCAGTCTGCTGTTCCCACATGCTTCAAGAGGGCCACCATTGTTCCTGTTCCAAAGAAAGCTAAGATAACTGAGCTAAACGACTACCGCCCCGTAGCACTCACTTCCGTCATCATGAAGTGCTTTGAGAGACTAGTCAAGGACCATATCACCTCCACCCTACCTGACACCCTAGACCCACTCCAATTTGCTTACCGCCCAAATAGGTCCACAGACGATGCAATCTCAACCACACTGCACACTGCCCTAACCCATCTGGACAAGAGGAATACCTATGTGAGAATGCTGTTCATCGACTACAGCTCGGCATTTAACACCATAGTACCCTCCAAGCTCGTCATCAAGCTCGAGACCCTGGGTCTCGACCCCGCCCTGTGCAACTGGGTACTGGCCCCCAGGTGGTGAGGGTAGGCAACAACATCTCCACCCCGCTGATCCTCAACACTGGGGCCCCACAAGGGTGCGTTCTGAGCCCTCTCCTGTACTCCCTGTTCACCCACGACTGCGTGGCCACGCACACCTCCAACTCAATCATCAAGTTTGCGGACGACACAACAGTGGTAGGCTTGATTACCAACAACGACGAGACGGTCTACAGGGAGGAGGTGAGGGCCCTCGGAGTGTGGTGTCAGGAAAATAACCTCACACTCAATGTCAACAAAACTAAGGAGATGATTGTGGACTTCAGGAAACAGCAGAGGGAACACCCCCCTATCCACATCGATGGAACAGTAGTGGAGAGGGTAGCAAGTTTTAAGTTCCTCGGCATACACATCACAGACAAACTGAATTGGTCCACCCACACAGACAGCATCGTGAAGAAGGCGCAGCAGCGCCTCTTCAACCTCAGGAGGCTGAAGAAATTCGGCTTGTCACCAAAAGCACTCACAAACTTCTACAGATGCACAATCGAGAGCATCCTGGCGGGCTGTATCACCGCCTGGTACGGCAACTGCTCCGCCCACAACCGTAAGGCTCTCCAGAGGGTAGTGAGGTCTGCACAACGCATCACCGGGGGCAAACTACCTGCCCTCCAGGACACCTACACCACCCAATGTTAGAGGAAGGCCATAAAGATCATCAAGGACAACAACCACCCGAGCCACTGCCTGTTCACCCCGCTATCATTCAGAAGGCGTGGTCAGTACAGGTGCATCAAAGCTGGGACCGAGAGACTGAAAAACAGCTTCTATCTCAAGGCCATCAGACTGTTAAACAGCCACAACTAACATTGAGTGGCTGCTGCCAACACACTGACTCAACTCCAGCCACTTTAATAATAAGCCACTTTAATAATTAATAACTCTATCATCTACTGCATCTTTATGTAATACATGTATCACTAGCCACTTTAACTATGCCACTTTGTTTACATACTCATCTCATACGTATATACTGTACTCGATACCATCTACTGTATCTTGCCTATGCCGCCCTGTACCATCACTCATTCATATATCTTTATGTACATATTCTTTATCCCCCTACACTTGTGTGTATAAGACAGTAGTTTTGGAATTGTTAGTTAGATTACTTGTTGGTTATTACTGCATTGTCGGAACTAGAAGCACAAGCATTTCGCTACACTCGCATTAACATCTGTTAACCATGTGTATGTGACAAATCAAATTTGATTTGATTTGATTTGACCTTAACCATTCTGGGTTAATGCCTAACCTTAAGATTTCTGAGTTAATGTCACGACTTCCGCCGAAGCCGGTCCCTCTCCTTGTTCGGGCGGTGTTCGGTGGTCGACGTCACCGACCTTCTAGCCATCGCTGATCCATTTTTCATTTTCCATTGGTTTTGTCTTGTCTTCCTTCACACCTGGTTCCAATCCCATCAATTACATGTTGTGTATTTAACCCTCTGTTTCCCCTCATGTCCTTGTCGGAGATTGTTTGATTGTATGTTATGTGCAAGTTGTGTGTTGGTGTGCGACGGGTTTTGTACCCACTTTGATTATTTTGTATATTTTGGTTTTTGTGAGCACTTATTAAACGACTCCAATTAGACCAAGTTCGTTCCCCTGCGCCCGACTTCCCTGCCACCAACACGCACCCATTACAGTTAATGCCCAAACTTAACCCTAACCTTAAAAATTCAGAGTTAATGCTTACATTTAACCTTAAACATTGTTTTTGAGGTTTGTGTTTTGCAAGCTAGAGATGGAGAGTTGTTTTGGTGTCTTTCATTTGAAGGATCCTACTTTTCATGCCATTGCTAGGCACATGCCAACCCAGACAATCTAAGGTAGGGAACCAGACATTCAAATACCTGCTTGGATGATTCACTTTGAAAGGCAAATCCATGGGTGAAACATTTTTATAAAAAGTGCTCCATGTGAACGAAGGTCCATTAAACTTTGCTTAAAGAAAGGAAATATTTGAGTTACCTAAAATGATCCTGAGTAATGTTTTAATGTTAATTCAAAAATAAATAGGGAAAGAATACTTTTCTGGGCTGTTGGATATCATCAATGAAAAAATGTCTGTTTCATTATGATCTAGTGCTGCATCGTTTTATCATAGTCAAACGAGAGAGAGTCAGAGATATTAAACATATAGCAAAATGCTCTCAGACACAATGATGCAACCTAACCATATTCAACTAACTACAGTACATTCCACTGTTGCTTAGCTGTGCCTTGATGCATGATGAAATTCCTTATGAATTACATTCTCTTTCTGAACACATCTATCTATTGTATGCTGATATAAAACAATGACTGAAGTCATGAAAAATATCTTGATTCAAACTACAGACCAAGGCACTAGAGTCCCTGAAGATCTCTACAAATGGACCTGATTGTCATTCACAGATTGTGACAGGACCCAAAGATTGACACAATGGTAAGAGCAACAGATGTAGCGAAACCATGGAGATGATCAATCTGCAACTGTCTGATTCCTTCCCCCACTAGTTACTCTCAGCAACTTCACTGGGAGATGGAGACAAAAGACAAGCCATCTGACCGAGAATAGAATATAACACAAGAGGAGAGTGAGTGGTGTAAGTACTGTAGGGTGTTAAAGCAGGCCTGGGGCTGCAGGAATAAAGTATTCCCATATGAGAGTGCACCTGGCCCTCCTCTGAAGAGCAGGCAAGTGTTCAACAGCAGAGCTCTAAAACAAGAGCTCTCAGACTCTAAACCTGCCCGTCTGTCTGTCTGTATCTGTGTGTCTGATTCTCTTTCTTTCTTTCAGTCCGTTTCTCTCTCACTCTTGGATTTTATGCATTTTTGTCTGTCATAGGAAGAAACCCTCTCTCTCCATTCCTCATAATCCCTCCCTTCACGTCTCCTTCTCTCTACATCTCAGTCAAGTCACTCTACCTTTATCTTGCTCCCTATTTCAACTAGGAGCCTAACCTTGTTCCCTCTCTTTCTCTCTCTGTGTCTTTGCCCGTCTTTCATACTCCCTCAACCCTAAGGTCTAATACCATTTCTAGCCATCTCTCTTCCTCTCTCTCTCTCTGTCTTTCTTTCTCACATACACATCAACAGCGTCTCACTCGACTGGCAAGCAACGACACAAATTAGCATGGAATAGCAGGCTGTGTTTTGATCAGCTAATATCTGTCAGCCAACCTCCAAGCCTGTGTAACCATGACACTGTAGCCAAGCTTTAGACACACACACATTCACGCACATATGTGTGTTGGCCCAGAACGTTGTCCTCTCTCTCTCTCTCTCTCTCTCTCTCTCTCTCTCTGACCCAGAAGCATGTAGAGCTAAGCCACCAGTTATTTATCTCGCCCATGGAGGCCTACCCACCAGCAACAAAAACAAATCCTCTCGTGTGGAGTGGAGAGAGGAAGGAATCGGGAAGGATGGAAGAAGATATGGAGGGAGATAGGGAAGGATTCGAGATCGGAAAAAGGAATGTAAGAGAGGAGAGACAGGGAAAACACTGGAGCTTCAATACGATGGATAATTCATTTGACCTGATCTAAAGAAATCCAATTAGCATTAAAAGAATATCCCTGTAAAAATCTGTCCGTTTAAACTAGAGATATCTGCAATGGGTGCGTCTCAATCCACCACAACCGGCGAAAGGTGACAGAGCTAGAGTGGTGTTTGTCAGACCATGAGACATCCCGAAAATCAGTCTTCTCACAAAATCATCTGCATGGAGAGACGAGATTCTTATGAATACAATGGTGTTCTCCATTTTACTCTTCGACCCTCTCAAGCGTCTTCGAACTCGTCTGAAGTCGGTACAGCTGATCTGCCAACTTTTTTCCTGTAGCGTCCAAACAGTTTGGCCTACACACTAATATGACCCCGATGTGGAATGGTGAGACTCTCTTAGAAAACATACATGTTACTCTAGAACGCCCACAGGCCTCACAATACTTGTCTGAAGGTTCCCTGGTACCAGTTGAAAAAAATGCATGAAAGCACAGTATACAGTTTATGGAGACTGCTTAGTGCCAAAAATAAGGGATTAAATACATGTCAAATAACAATAATATCTCTCAGATATAGGACAGACAGTTCAGAACAAACTTCCTTTAGATTTTTTGGGGATAACGATCTGTTGTTCCATGTAGTGAATCTGTTATTCAATGAGTTTGTATGGGCTAATAGCAGTAAGGCCAAATAAATAAATAATCTAATTCCATATCAAATAGCAAAATTATCCTTGGTATGACCTTCTTAAAACAATTCCATATAGCTTAGTAGAAATGCCCCCTCCACAAGCTTAGACAGGGCTTAGACTGTTATGGGTTAAGGAAAGTGCTTTTTCCAGCGATGCTGCTATAGCGCAGCGGTCTGATATTGGCAACACTAGTGGCGTTAAGTGCCGTTTAAGATGAGGGAGGACAATTTTATTTTCATGAGCATGGCCTGATTTCTATTACAGCATATTGGATGACTGTCATTCATATTCCATTCACCCAGTTCAATGTAACAGCAATTGGTTTAGGCTAATACATGATACAAAAATGTCCCCTATACCCATCATGAGGTTGCTACAACCTAGCCTATGAATGAAAGTTTACAACGTAGGTGCACAAAGGTCGAGACAAATTTGAGGTGACAGATAGTGACATTCAATACCGCCCTGCACACTCTTGCCTGCATCTAGCTGATATACATTGCCTTGCGAAAGTATTTGGCCCCCTTGAACTTTGCGACCTTTTGCCACATTTCAGGCTTCAAACATAAAGATATAAAACTGTATTTTTTTGTGAAGAATCAACAACAAGTGGGACACAATCATGAAGTGGAACGAAATTTATTGGATATTTCAAACTTTTTTAACAAATCAAAAACTGAAAAATTGGGCGTGCAAAATTATTCAGCCCCTTTACTTTCAGTGCAGCAAACTCTCTCCAGAAGTTCAGTGAGGATCTCTGAATGATCCAATGTTGACCTAAATGACTAATGATGATAAATACAATCCACCTGTGTGTAATCAAGTCTCCGTATAAATGCACCTGCACTGTGATAGTCTCAGAGGTCCGTTAAAAGCGCAGAGAGCATCATGAAGAACAAGGAACACACCAGGCAGGTCCGAGATACTGTTGTGAAGAAGTTTAAAGCCGGATTTGGATACAAAAAGATTTCCCAAGCTTTAAACATCCCAAGGAGCACTGTGCAAGCGATAATATTGAAATGGAAGGAGTATCAGACCACTGCAAATCTACCAAGACCTGGCCGTCCCTCTAAACTTTCAGCTCATACAAGGAGAAGACTGATCAGAGATGCAGCCAAGAGGCCCATGATCACTCTGGATGAACTGCAGAGATCTACAGCTGAGGTGGGAGACTCTGTCCATAGGACAACAATCAGTCGTATATTGCACAAATCTGGCCTTTATGGAAGAGTGGCAAGAAGAAAGCCATTTCTTAAAGATATCCATAAAAAGTGTCGTTTAAAGTTTGCCACAAGCCACCTGGGAGACACACCAAACATGTGGAAGAAATCTATATAATCTATATTTACCTAGATTTTTTCAATTTCGGTGATTCTCTTATAAAAAGGGTAAAAATAATGTATAGCAACCCCAGGTGCAAAATAGTAAATAACGGCTACTTCTCAGAGAGGTTTGAATTGTCAAGAGGAGTTAAACAAGGGTGTCCTCTGTCACCATATCTATGGCCATCGAAATGCTAGCTACTAAAATCAGATTCAATAACAACATTAGAGGATTAGAAATCCAAGGCTTCCAAGGCTACATTACCCTGCAGTTTACCTATAAAATGGGCTGATGGGGAAGTACTGTAGACATACTTGGTATTCATATCGCAAAAGATATAAATAAGCTCTCCACAATGAATTTCAATAGAAAACTTGTAAAAATAGACAAGATCCTACAACCATGGAGAGGTAAATACTTATCTATTTATGGAAAAACTGCCCTGATTAACTCCTTAGTCATATCTCAGTTTACTCACTAACGTATGGTGCTGTTTTTCAAATCACATGAGCAAAACATATTTTTCTTTATCTGGGATACTAAACCAGACAAAATAAAGCGTACCTATCTATATAATGAATATGAATTGGGTGGGTTGAGATGATTAAATATAAAAGCACTAAACCTCTCTCTAAAAGCTTCACTTATTCAAAAGTTTTACTTGAACCCTAAATGTTTTTAAAGTAGATTACTAAGAAAAGTTCATACTGTCACGCCCTGGCCATAGAGAGGCTTTTATTCTCTATTTTGGTTAGGCCAGGGTGTGACTAGGGTGTGCATTCTATGTTTCTTTTTCTATGGTTTTGTATTTCTTTGTTTTAGGCCGGGTATGGTTCTCAATCAGGGACAGCTGTCTATCGTTGTCTCTGATTGAGAACCATACTTAGGTAGCTCTTGCCCACATGGGTTTTGTGGGTAGTTGCTTTCTGTTTTGTACCTGACAGAGCTGGGTTCGTTGTTATTTTTGTTACTTTGTGTTCAGTTCTATTTAATAAATGATGAACACGTACCACGCTGCGCTTTGGTCCTCACCTTGTTCCACCAACGGCCTTTGTGCAGAAGGCCATGTCTCATTTTCGATTAATTGAAAGTGATACGTTTTTCAAAGTCTCTCTCTTTTTCAAACAAGCATTGCAGAGCTGGCTACAATTTCAATTTCATTCCCCTGAAAAGATATTGCAACAAATATTATGGCTGAACTCAAATATGCTGGTTGATAAAATACCTGTATTTATTGGAAATATGTTTGAAAATTGTATTTTGGCATTGCAAATTGGAATGGTAGAGTCATGTCCTTCATGGAGTTATCAGAATTTTACGGGAAGGTCTGCTCAATCCAAGAGTACAACCAATTGATTACAGCATAATCCCAAAAAATGGAGGGGCAGGTGGCAGCGGGAGGAGGTTGGGAACTGGTCTGTCTGCCCAATATAAAGGATCAAAACTGGCGAAGGAATAAAAAATAGCATAAATAGGAAAGTATACCAGTTTCATTTGAGGATTCCATGGTACCGGAAGTTGTTACAGAAAACGATGCAAGATTCAAGACTTCGTGCTTTTCAGCAAAAATTATCATATAGAATTCTTGCCAACAACAAAATGTTGAATGTTTGGGGCATAAAATCATCGAAGCTCTGCAGATTTTGTTGTAAGGATACAGAATCATGAGACCATTTATTTTGGTATTGCCCTCAGGTAGCCTGTTTCTGGTCTCAGGTTCAGGAATGGCTGAAAATAGCATTGATCTAAAATGTTACCTAGAAATAGTACTGTTTGGAGATGTGGAGAGACCGGGTCAGTCAATTACTAATATACTAATACTCTTAGTAAAAGTATTTATCTTCAACTAGCAGTCTGTAGATTCTATTCGATTAGATAGATTGAAATTGTACATTAAACATCACAGAATAGTTGAAAGATATATGTTGTGTAAAAATCCAAAGAGGGTGGCCATGGGCCAGGTAGGATGGGCTGAGGGAAGCTAAGGGTTGGGATGTGGAATTGGAGACAAGTGGGAGTGGAGTTGCTGTGTGGACCAGGATGTTAACAATTGTGTATGTGTGAGTTAAGTTTTGTTTTGTCCTCTAAATTGGCCATCCCATTCAACAGTACAATGAATGTCATTGTTAGTATTGCTGTCTTTTTTATTTGATTTTTTATTGTAAAATAATAAACATATCATAAAAAAAATAAAAAAATTAAGATAAAAGTCAAAAATAGAGTCAAAATAAAACATAATAAAAAAGTGTGTTTGAATGACACTGAGGGGCAGTGTTTTTACAGCTAATGACGGTTTGCCTGAGGCTGATGCCGTGCAGGTGTTTGTACACATGCATACACACACACTATCATTAAAATAAACGCATACAAAACCACACACATACATGTAATAGTGCCAGACATGCACACAAACATATACAGTTGGCATTGCTGTTATAATTTTAGTTGTCCTTGATGTCCTTTTTTGCATTGTTATTTGCTATTTTCTTCTGTCTTTTTCTTTTTTCTCTTTAGTTCATTCTCTTAGTTGTTGGCGCATTGGGGGGTTCTTGGGGGTGGGGAATGGAATTCATTGTATTTTTTCTTTCTTTCTTTCTTTTTTTGGGGGGCTATGGGCGGGGGTTCTCAAATGGTTGAGGGACAGCTATTGGGGAACTGTGGGGGGATCTTGGAGGGTTCAGGTTCATGATTTTTGACCTGGTGGGAGATCTGTCAACATGCCCTTGAGCAGGTCATTGACCCTGGATGTTTCTGTGTGTCGCTCTGAATTGGAGTCTGTTGGATGACTGGTGTGATGTAGTTGTTGAGCGGTTTCACTGCAAGTATATTTTATGTTTTGGATATTCAAAAAAACAAACAAACATACAAACAGCATGATCATTTTGCATAATTACATCTTGTATCTATGCACACTCCTCCTCTCACATTTTCCCTTTGCTTGTGGACTTCAGTGCACAACACATCAGCGGTCTGTGACCAGGCGCAAAAACCTTTGGTGGACCATGGTGCTACTCTACAGAGCGCTGTTGAGGCTACTGTAGACCTTTGCAAAATAGTGTGTTTTAATCAATTCTTTTGTGAGATGATTATATTTAGTATAGTTTTATCTAAAAAGGATCACTTTTTAAATGTTTTATTTTTATGAAATTCACTGAGGAGGATGGTCCTCCCCTTTCTCCTCTGAGGAGCCTCCACTGGGCATTTGATATTTTACAATAGGCCAGCATAGACAAAATATTGATCAACATGAACACTCATGAGAAATAAAGGTGAGAAATAAAGGTAATTTGGCATAAAACAAATATTAGAGCCATAAGCCTAACATACAGTGCCTTGCAAAATTATTCATCCCCCTCTGCGGTTTTCCTATTTTGTTGTATTACAACCTTTAAATATATTTTTTATTTGGATTTCATGTAATGGACAAACACAAAATATTCCAAATTGCTGAAGTGAAATGAAAAAATTACTCGTTTAAAACCAGTTAAGCATCAGGGGGCGCTATTAAAATTTTGGGATGAAAAACGTTCCCGTTTTAAACAAGATATTTTGTCACGAAAAGATGCTCGAGTATGCATATAATTGACAGCTTTGGAAAGAAGACACTCTGACGTTTCCAAAACTGCAAATATATTGTCTGTGAGTGCCACAGAACTGATGTTACAGGCGAAACCCAGATAAAAATCCAACCAGGAAGTGCCGCATTTTTTGAAACCGCCTCATGCCAATGACTCCTTACATGGCTGTGAATGAGCTAGGAATGAGCTTACGTTTTCCACGTTTTCCCCAAGGTGTCTACAGCATTGTGACGTCTTTTCAGGCATTTCCATTGGAGAATAGCTGTAAGGGACCATATTTAGCGAGTGGTCACAAGGTGTCTAACTGAGAAAATCTTGTGTAAAATACTGAGGTAGCCATTTTTCCAATCGCTTCTTATGAGAAACCAATTGCCTCGACGGATATATTATCGAATATATATGTTAAAAACACCTTGAGGATGGATCCTAAACAACGTTTGCCGTGTTTCTGTCGATATTATGGAGCAAATTTTTTAAAAAGTTTGGCGTTATAGTTGAAGCATTTTTCGGTTGATTTCTCAGCCAAGCATGATGAAGAAACGGGAGCTTTTTCTCCTACAAAAATATTATTTTTGGAAAAAAGGAACATTTGCTATCTAACTGGGAGTCTCCTGAGTGAAAGCATCTGAAGTTCTTCAAAGGTAAATTATTTAATTTGGTTGCTTTTCTTATTTTCGTGAAAATGTTGCCTGCTGCCAGCAGAGCCTAGCATAGCATTATGCCATGATAAACTTACACAAATGCTTGTCTAGCGTTGGCTGTAACGCATATTTTGAAAATCTGAGATGACAGTGTTGTTAACAAAAGGCTAATCTTGTGTTTGAATATATTTATTTCATTTAATTTGCGATTTTCATGAATAGGAAAAGTTGCGTTATGCTAATGCATTTGAGGCTATGATTACGCTCCCGGATACGGGTTTGCTCGTCGCAAGAGGTTAAAATGTTTTTTTTTTTTTAAACAAACGGAAAAGTGGTGCATGCATACTGTATATACACCTGTTCTGAAAGGCCCAGCGTCTGCAACAGCAATAAGCAAGGGGCACTACAAAGCAAGTGGCACCATGAAGAACAAGGAGCTCCCCAAACAGGTCAGGGACTAAGTTGTGGAGAAGTACAGATCAGGGTTGGGTTATAAAAAAATATCAGAAACTTTGAACATCCCACGGAGCACCATTAAATCCATTATTAAAAAATGGAAAGAATATGCCACCACAACAAACCTGCCAAGAGAGGGCAGTCCACCAAAACTCACGGACCAGGCAGGGAGGACATTAATCAGAGAGGCAAAAAATAGCCCTGAAGGAGCTACAAAGCTCCACAGCGGAGATTGGAGATCTGTCCATAGGACCACTTTAAGCCGTACATTCCACAGAGCTGGGCTTTACGGAAGAGTGGCCAGAAAAAAGCCATTGCTTATTGAAAAAAAATAAGCAAACACGTTTGGTGTTTGCCAAAAGGCATGCAGGAGATTCCCCAAACATATGGAAGAAGGTACTTTGATGAGATGAGAGAGATGATTTCAGATGAGATTAAAATTGAGCTTTTTGACAATCAAGGAAAACGCTATGTATGGCGCAAACCCCAAACCTCTCATAACCCGGGAATACCACCCCCAAGCATAGTGGTGGCCACAACTTGCTGTGGGGATGTTTTTAGCCGGCAGGGACTGGGAAACTGGTCAAAATTGAAGCAATAATGGATGGCACAAAATACAGGGACATTTTTGAGGGGAACCTGTTTCAGTCTTCCAGAGATTTGACACTGGGACGGAGGTTCACCTTCCAGCAGGACAATGACCCTAAGCATACTGCTAAAGCAACATTTGAGTGGTTCAAGGGGAAACATTTAAATTTATTTTGAATGGCCTAGTCACCTCAGACCTCAATCCAATTGAGAATCTGTGGTATGACTTACAGATTGCTGTACACCAACGGTACCCATTCAACTTGAAGGAGCTGGAGCAGTTTTGCCTTGAAGAATGGGCAAAAATCCCTGTGACTAGATGTGCCAAGCTTACAGAGACATACCCCAAGAGACATGCAGCTGTAATTGTTGCAAAATGTGGCTCTACAAAGCCTTTGGGGTGAATAGTTATGCACACTCAAGTTGTCTGTTTTTTTTCTTATTTCTTGTTTGTTTCACAATAAAAATATTTTGCATCTTCAAAGTGAGAGGCATGTTGTGTAAATCAAATGATACAAATGCCCCAAAAATCTATTTTTATTTCAGGTTGTAAGACAACAAATAGGAAAAATGCCAAAGGGGGTGAATATATTCGCAAGGTACTGCCCTACAGTGTGCAGGACCTATTGATTCGTACAATTTGTAACACTCATCTCCCGTCCGAATGCTTGAAAAAAAAACTATACAAAGTAACAAAATGTGATATCACGTAAAAGTTAATGCAACCAACTACAGAGATTGATGGGGAGGAGAGCGGGAGAGGAGGGAGACCCATGAACACCACTTCAATAAAGCATGCTTGGCTTCAATAAAGCAGGCAGTCACCCACTTGGCTTCAGTCACCCCCAAGAATGAAAAGAGAGACAAATCCAGCCTAGGGTAGCCCCTTGTCAGGCCTCTCACACTGGGCAGACAGGGGTACTGGCATGGACAGCTCATACAGCTTCCCCACATACAGTTGAAGTCGGAAGTTTACATTCACTTAGGTTGAAGTCATTAAAACTCGTTATCAACAACTCCACAAATTTATTTTTAACAAACTATAGCATTGGCAAGTTGGTTAGGACTGCTGTGTGCATGACACAAGTAATTTTTCCAACAATTGTTTACAGACAGATTATTTCACTAATAATTCGCACAGGAAGGAGACGTGTTCTGTCTCGTAGAGATGAACGTTATTTGGTGCGAAAAGTACAAATCAATCCCAGAACAGCAGCAAAGGACCTTGTGAAGATGCTGGAGGAAACAGGTACAAAAGTATCTATATCCACAGTAAAACAAGTCCTATATCTATATCAACATAACCTGAAAGACCGCTCAGCAAGGAAGAAGCCACTGCTCCAAAACAACCATAAAAAAGCCAGACTACGGTTTGCAACAGCACATGGGATAAAGATCGTACTTTTTGGAGAAATGTCCTCTGGTCTGATGAAACAAAAATAGAACTCTTTGGCCATAATGACCATCGTTATGTTTGGAGGAAAAAGAGGGAGGCTTGCAAGCCGAAGAACACCATCCCAACCGTGAAGCACAGGGTGGCAGCATCATGTTGTGGGGGTGCTTTGCAGGCAGGATGGACTGTTGCACTTCAAACTACATGGCATCATGAGGAAGTAAAATTATGTGGATATATTGAATCTACATCTCAAGTCATCACTCAGGAAGTTAAAGCTTGGTCGCAAATGGGTCATCCAAACGGACCATGACCCCAAGCATACTCTCAAAGTTATGGCAAAATGGCTTAAGGACAACAAAGTAAAGGTATTGGAGTGGGCATCACAAAGCCCTGGCCTCAAGCCTATCAAAAATGTGTGGGCAGAACTGAAAAAGCATATCTGAGCAAGGAGGCCTACAAACCTGACTCAGTTACACCAGCTCTGTCAGGAGGAATGGGACAAAATTCACCCAACTTATTGTGGGAAGCTTGTGGAAGGCTACCCGAAATGTTTGATCCAAGTTAAACAATTTAAAGGCAATGCTACCAAATGGTAATTGAGTGTATGTAAACTTCTGACCCGCTGGGAATGTGACGAAATAAATAAAAGCTGAAATAAATCACTCTCTACGATTTTTCTGACATTTCACATTCTTAAAATAAAGTGGTGATCCTAACTGACCTAAGACAGGGAATTTTTACTAGGATTAAATGTCAGGAATTGTGAAAAACTGAGTTGAAATGTATTTGGCTAAGGTGTATGTACATTTCCAACTTCACTGGACGTAACTGGATCAAGAGTGACCTTGTTGAAGAGAAAATCAAGAAGCCCGTCTACATAGCCGGTAATGTTTTTGAAGAGGGAAATGTTTGTTAAATGGTAGTGAATTGAATTTCCTTAAATTATAATTTCCTTAAATTCCTTAAATGGCAGTGAATTGAATTTCCTTAAATTATAATTTCCTTAAATTCACTAAGTTATGATGCTATCAATTCATTGATGTAGTGATCTACTCATTCTACAGTGTGTTTTCTGGTGTTTTTTAAGTACTCAAATTGAAATATGCAATATTTGGTCGTACAGTTTTTTTGTGGAACTTTTCAGTGTTTTGTGTGCCTGAAATGCTCAATTTGATGCAGGTTTTAAATGAATAACTATGACTTCACAGCATGTCCCCCCCTTCTTTGCCTTGGGAAAACTGATTTTTGTATCACTGAAATCCTACAGAGTAGGTTGAATATTTTCGAAAATGTCTACCATAACAGCTTAATGATAGTGGAAAGACATAATTAGCCCGAATTAATTACATCAACTGTAAGACAACAACCCACACAATGGAATGCCAAAATATGATTTTCAGGGGTAAATTACAAATACTGTACACACTGCAACACCTTTTGGACAACATTCCATTGTGCCAGCCGTGCGCTGGCACTTCTAAGAGTCAATGTAGGGGGCTTAGGGATGGAGGAACAAAAAGCATATAGTGACTATCAGGTGTGTTACAGAAAATATACAATTCACAAGTCAAAGCAGCCACAGCCAGTTGCATTATCTTACGTTAATCCCCTGATCCCCCCCCCCCACAAAATGTTGGCTACCATGTCAGACTCATCAAACTCTAATACTTACATTATGGTCAGCGCTTGCAAGATCCACTGTCAATGATGGTACAGCATCCGTCTTCAGGATTAGCTTCCTGGCAAAACCCACCATCGCTCTATCAATTCTCCCCAATTGATATCGTGACTTCACTCGAAATGTGTACTGCACATGCGTGACATGATCGTAATTGACCAAACTTTATCAATGTACCAGCTACAGTCATTTTTCATAATTGGGTCACCCTACTTTGAACGGATTTCATCCTAATATAATCCAATTTGATGAAAAACATTATTTTCACTGTTCAGGACCTTTGAAATCCATGAACAGTTTAATCTGCACCACATGGAGATCTACTGGTAGACAGTTCATTTCCCTGAAATGATTAGGACCAATGTGCGTCCTAGGGCTGAGCTTGAGTATAATTCTCAGCAGTTTGTTTTGGGCCATTTGAAGTTTTTTTGTTATGCCACTGAACCATGAGATACAATCATAGTCATAGTGGCACTGTATCAGAAATGTTGCCAGGGTCCTCATGGTCTCTGTCTCCATGAACATGGCTACCCTTTAGTCAGTTAGCTGCTTAAGGCCTTTTCAACAGTCTCCTCATTCTTATGTGCAACCAAGAGGGCAGATAAAAACAAATGAAGCTAAGAAATTCACAGGAGTAAACTACCAAGGCTGCCACTAGGCGCCACGGCAACCATGGAGCAGCAACTGATTTCCCTCCATTTCCTTCCCTAGACATAACAGCCTCCAGAGGAGTGTGCTTGTCTAGATAAGAGGAGGAACAGAAGGGCTCTCCAAGAAGATAAACCTGGTGATGGAGCAGTGTTTGAGAAGCATTTGAGAAGAGTTTGGCAAATCCACTGAGAACAGTGCTTAAACTGGCTCTGAATCTACTCCCTCCCTATCATTCTGTCTCATCAATGTCATCCTCCTCAGACACAAGCCTGACAGTCAGAAGGACCAATGCCCTACAACAACCTCCGTCCCCAAACATCTTTAAGAAATAGACAATATCTTGCAATAAAAATGGTGGCGATGGAAGTGGAGATTAAGTTTTAGGCATATCTTTTGATGACAACAGAGGAGTGTCCTTGTCTTTGAAGGTCTTGATGGTGTAATGTGTGGTTGTCACACTGTAAATGCTGCTCTGCCCTTCTCCCCTATTCTTCTTCTAATGAAAGAGATTACAGCTGGAGTCACTCAGAGTCACCCAGTGTTGACACTAGAGAGCCTCTCAGACACCAATGTCAATGCACTCTGCCACAAGGAAGAGCCCATCAGACGATAGACAGGGTGTGGGGGAAGAAAGCGAGAGAGGCTTTGACTATGTACAGACTTAGTGAGCATAGCCTTGCTATTGAAAAAGGTCCCCATAGGCAGACCTGGCTCTCAAGAGAAGACAGGCTATATGCACACTGCCCACAAAATGAGGCGGAAACTGAGCTGCACTTCCTAACCTCCTGCCAAATGTATGACCATATTAGAGACACATATTTCCCTCAGATTACACAGACCCAAATTTTCCATCAACTAAATTTTCCATCCAATTTACCATCAACTCCCATATCTACTGGGTGAAATATCACAGTGTGCAATCACAGCAGCAAGATTTGTGACCTGTTGCTGCAAGAAAAGGGAAACCAGTGATGAACAAACACCATTGTAAGTACAACCCATATTTATTTGCATTTATTTGAACCTTTTTTTTTACTATTTGCACATCGTTACAACACTGCATATAGACATAATAAAACATTTGAAATGTCTTTATTCTTTTGGAACTTTTGTGAGTGTAATGTTTACTGTCCATTTTTTATTGTTTATTTCACTTTGGTTTATTATCTATTTCACTTGCTTTGGCAATGTAAACATGTGTTTCCCATGCCAATGAAGCCCCTTGAATTGAAATTAATTGAATTGAGAGGAGGGGAGGGACTGACTCGACTTCAAAGAGCAACTGGAAGCTTTGTTGATGTATTTGTAAAGGTTAACAAGTCTTTCTTTTCATACTGGCATATTGACACAGTACAGTATGTGTTACGGATAGTTCCTTATTCCATGGATTGTTTTATGTAGTGGATATAGGTGATTATCCTAAATTATAAAACAGGTATTCCACAAGTTACCACCATCTAAATCTATGACGTTGAAATGCCTATTTACTTTGTCCATCTGATTGCGCAATCCACTGTCTCATCAGCCCAGCTAGGCAATTTACAGTATATACTAGATCTACACTGTAAAAAAAGCATCATTTTAATCGATACATACAAAGAAATGTCAATAAAAAACATGTTTGAAATGATTGTGTTAGATGTGTAGTTGGCTATCTCTTCTGAGCAATGGCCTGGTGAGAGAGCAAATGTTCTATACCAGGTGAAATTGCGCATCATTACCTCATTGTTATGGATGTCTCCCCAAAGAATTCACCATAAAACAGTTTAAACAAGCGCAAATGCAGCTTCTTTGCTATTATTCTGGCTGCACTGTTTGACGTGACTGTGTTAGCTGAAGTTGTCTTGCTAGGAAGCAAGGGATACAGTGTCTTCAGAAAGTATTCATACCCCTTGACTAATTCCACAATTTGTTGTGTTACAGCCTGATTTTTTTTATATCCACACAATACCGCATAATGAGAAAGTAAAAACGTGCTTTTAGCAATGTTTTCAAATGTATTGAAAATTAAATACAGAAATGGCTAATTTACATAAGTATCCTCAACACGGGACCCTCAGGGGTGCATGCTCAGTCCCCTCCTGTACTCCCTGTTCACTCATGACTGCATGGCCAGGCACGACTCCAACACCATCATTAAGTTTGCCGATTACACAACAGTGGTAGGTCTGATCACCGACAACGAGGAGACAGCATATAGGGAGGAGGTCAGAGACCTGACTGTGTGGTGCCGGGACAACAACCTCTCCTTCAACGTGATCAAGACAAAGGAGATGATTGTGGACTACAGAAAAAGGAGGACCGAGCATGCCCCCATTGTCATCGACAGGGCTGTAGTGGCGCAGGTTGAGAGCTTCAAGGTCCTTGGCATCCACATCAACATCAAACTTCAACAAACAACAAACTAACATGGTCCAAATACACCAAGACAGTCGTGAAGAGGGAACAACAAAACCTATTCCCCCTCAGGAGACTGAAAAGATTTGGCATGGGTCCTCAGATACTCAAAAGGTTCTACAGCTGCACCATCGAGAGCATCCTGACGGGTTGCATCACTGCCTGGTATGGCAACTGCTCGGCCTCCAACCGCAAGGCACTACAGAGGGTACTGCGTACGGCCCAGTACTTCACTGGGGCCAAGCTTCCAGCCATCCAGGACCTCTATACCAGGCGGTGCAAGAGGAGGGCCCTAAAAATGGTCAAAGACTCCAAGTGGTACCGGAGTGCCAAGTCTAGGTCCAAGAGGCTTCTAAAGAGCTTCTACCCCGCAAGCCATAATACCCCTGAACATCTAATCAAATGGCTACCCAGACTCTCTGCATTGCCTCCCCCCATCTTTTATGCTGCTGCTACTCTCTGTTATAATCGATGCATAATCACTTTAATAACTCTACCTACATGTACATATTACCTCAATTACCTCGACTAACCGGTGCCTCCGCACATAGACTCTGTACCGGTACCCCCTGTATATAGCATCGCTATATCATTTGTTACTTTCATTTATTTTTTTTGTGGTATTTTTAAAACTGCATTGTTGGTTAAGGGCAAGTAAGCATTTCACTGTATGGTTGTATTCGGAACATGTGACAAATTGAATTTGATTTGATTTATTCACACCCCTGAGTCGATACTTTGTAGAAGCACATTTGCCACAGCTGTGAGTCTTGCTGGGTAAGTCTCTTAGAGCCTTCCGCAGGTGGATTGTGCAACATTTTCCCATTATTCGTCAAATTGGTTCATTGCTAGACAACCATTTTCAGGTCTTGCTATAGATTTGCAGGTAGATTTTAAGTCAAAACTGTAACTCGGCCACTCAGGAACATTCATTTGGTAATTCACTTGGTAAGCAACTCCAGTGTATATTTGGCCTTGTGTTTTAGGTTAGTTTCCTGCTGAAAGGTGAATTCATCTCCCAGTGGAAAGCAGACTGAACCAGTTTTTCCTCTGTCAATTAGATTAGTATTGTGGAGTAACTACAATGTTTTTGATCCATCTTCAGTTTTCTCATATCACATATTAAACTCTGCAACTGTTTTAAAGTCACAATTGGCCTCATGGTGAAATCCCTGAACGGTGTCCTTCCTCTCCGGCAACTGAGTTAGGAAGAACCGTTGTATCTTTGTTGTGACTGGGTGTATTGATACACCATCCAAAGTGGAATGAAGAACTTCACCATGCTTATTTTTTTTTTACCCATCTACCAATAGGTGCCCTTCTTTGCGATGCATTGAAATCCTCCCTGGTCTTTGTCATTGAATCTGTGTTTGAAAATCACTGCTCAACTGAGGGACCTTACAGATAATTGTATATGTGGGGTACAGAGATGAGGTAGTCATTCAAAAATCATGTTAAAACACTTGCAACTTATTTTGTGACTCGTTAAGCACATTATTACTCCTGAACTTATTTAGGCTTGCCATAACAAAGGGTTTGAATACTTATTGAATCAAGACATTTCAGCTTTACATTTTTTATTAATAATAATAATAATAAAAAATGAAAAACATAATTCCACTTTGACATTATGGGGTATGTGTGTATGCAAATGACAAAAAATGTAATCCATTTTAAATTCAGGCTGTAACACAACATAATGTGGGAAAGTCCAAAGATGTGCCATGATTGGGTCGCGTCCATAGATTTAGAACAAAAAGACTGGGTTGCGTCTCTGGCAACCGAAACCGATAGAACGAACGACCAGCCAGCTTGGGTAGCAACCCTAGATTTGTGTCTGGACTGTATCTCGTGGAATGATGAAATAGTATGAATAAATTAATCAAAATACATTTTTTTATTAAAATATGTCAATCATTATTTGAATACGATGGTAACCATTACAAAAGTGATATTGCCCTAGAAGCCGGTGTTTGGAGGATATATTGGCACGGTTTGCCGGCCCTCGACTACCCATGCCAATAAAGTTGTATTGAATACCATCCAAACACCGGCTTCTCAGGCATAATCAAGGTGTACAAAATCTACACCCTGACACAGCATCATATAAGCAGTTTTATATCTGTGACAGAGATACAAATGATTCATTACCGGTGACCATTTCTCACTGGAAATAGTGGTATCTACTCCAATTCCACTTAGTTGCCTTGGTGACGTGTGTCGGGAAGCAGGCAGCACAAAACCACCCTGCACCCGCCGTTGAATACCATACAAAAACCACATGACCCAAGAATAAGTACCTTACAGCCATGTGCCTTACCTGCCAATGAGGAGGAACTCTCCTCCAGCCACACCCAGACGTCTCATGGCCATGAGGAGGCCGCGCACGGTCATGCCCTCGCAAAAACACACCACCACGCGGGCCTTGGGCAGACGTTCACGGAGTTTCTTAAGCAGGCGGTCAAAGTGTTTCTCCCCGGCGTTGCTGTAGATCTTGTCAGAGTGGGCGATGCACAGACCCTCCTGGGAGGCCAGCTCCTTGAAGGCCTCCATTCCACTCTCCCCGTAGTTTCCTAGGGTGGAGGGATGAACAGATGGGTTAATCACCACTTGACACACAAAATGACTGACGAGGAGTCACCATTTTGGAGCAGGAAAAGGAAAAACATCCTCATCATTGATCTACAATGGAGGCTTTGTCGTTATAGAAAACGAGACCTACATAAAAAGTCACCATCGAGGACTGGGGAACAATCGTATGAGAACAATCATCATGAGAAAGTATATAGTCTATGAGCATTCCTTTTCATTTCAACCAAGCCTCTCAATCTATTTCACTGAGTTGTAGCTAACTGTCTATGCTTTTCATTTCAACCAAGCCTCTCAATCTATTTCACTGAGTTGTAGCTAACTGTCTATTTCAGTGTGCACTGATTTCAGTCTTTCTCTATACATTTCATCAAGGCCCTGCAGGCTGACAGTGACTGGATTCAGCCACACTAAAGCGGAAAACTCACCAGAAACAGACGGGCGGAGCAAGCGGAGCGAGGTGGGTGGAAAGGATGGGACAGGCAGAGAGAGCAGTGACTGTATGTTAGCAGGATAGTCCATATCTCCAATCACCTTTGCTGATAGCGATGTTGTGTTTCCATAAGTGGATGATTTGGTCTTATTTAGCATGTATGGTAACGCTTCAACCCTTAGCTAGCTCTTCCAATTAAAATAAGCTTGAAAAAAAGTGAATGACATTTTATTTTTTATTTTGTGTGACTAGTGCCAGCAATAGAAAGCCCAAATAGAGAGACAAGTTCTAATTGAGCAAGGCGTCAATGAGGACAACCTGCCCGCCCGGCTTCGGTTGGGTCATTATAATTCAAAATAATGCATTCTAAAATAAATCACACACACACACGCCTCACACACTCGCCGTTCAGGAGTTTAGGCTAAAACTACTGTCGTAGTCTCATGACTGTGACACGTCAGGCTGTGAGTGACTGTGACTGTGCTGCAGTCCATATCCATCCTCTGATATAACCAGATAAAAAGGGAGTCAAGTGGGTACTGATCGCAATCAGGGATGCTGAATGGGGTAGAGAGGGCTGCTATGTTTGCCTATGATGACATCCCAATCAAGCTCTGCAAAGCTGTCTTATTTGACATGTGTAACCTTTATTTAACTAGGCATTTCAGTTAAAAACAAATTCTTATTGACAATGACGGCCTACACCGACGTACATACATAGGCTGCATCTGAAATTGCATCATATTCCCTATGTAGTGCACTGCTTTTGACCAGAGCCAAAAGTACTGCACTATAGAGAATATGGTGCCACTTTGGACACAGCCCTAGTTGTGCACCGAGGAGGCTGTTTTATTGTGTATATTCAAAGTGCTGGCTTCAATCAAAGATGTTGTCTGCAATGTTAATGCAGTGCTTTCATGACCTTGACACACACCTGTCTCATTCTGAAAAATTGAGGCATCTTCCTGAGCACATTGTGCTCTTTTGACAGTATGATTGTGCTTGAAAAGGGAAAAGAGGTCTGAATTGGCAACACACTAATGCATTACCCGAGGGATGCTATTAGACTGGGCCACAATTGTTAGTTTTCCAACATAGCCTTTGATGATATTTTGAATGGCCTCGTTTTATTTTCCTGATGGCAAATGGGAATCATGATATCCAATTATTTTTCTCTTTCGATTGAGGTTGGAGGGTGGGATGGATGGATGAAAGCAGGCGGAGGTATATTGACACCCGTTCACTGAAACGATTTATGTTAATCTAGCCAGGTAATTTATGCAATCGCAGATCCTTAGCTGTTGCTATGGGCAACATGCTGCATGTTTACTTGTCTTAGGTGGTGGAGAGAGATGGCTGCATGGGGAGGTGCTGTCTGTCGTTGTGACTGCTGTTTAAAGCTATCTGAACAGGTGAATTCATTTTATGGTTGATCAATTCTAAACCCCTTAAATTCAAAGGATTTCAATTTAAAGATTTATGTCTAGCAAGAGACATTTTAGTCACATTTTTCATATCAATTAACACATTTACTACATTTTTTAACTCACAGCCCCCACAGTTTTCACAACAACAACCATTCCACAAAGTGCACAAAATACGATTTACCTTACCATACACTCAATATTATACCTAGCAGGCATGGTGAAGGTCAGATCCCTAGCACCCCCTAGCTGTACCTCATGGCACTTCACCTCCCCTCTCTCCTGGCTCTGCCTGCATGCCCTTCAACCTGACCGTGACCCCTGAATTTTTGTGATTCCCCTACTGGTTTCTAGGGTCTGCCGTTACAAGGTGATCCAGAGTTCAACCCTCCCTTTAGGGCCTGTCTATCACATATCCCTCTAACAACTCCCATAATTAATCAGTGGCCACTACAGAGCAGAGACGCACTCTGCCTTTCAATCATTACCTGATCACTCCATTGGTTACATTTCACTGAGGTTTAGGCTGAGGAGTCTCGGCTAATGGCTAATGGCAGAGATTTACATGTAACCACAATTTAGCCATCTTCACATTTAATTTCATCTTCTCCCAATTACAGTTGTGGTAAAACTGGTGAAAGAGTTTTATGTGATTCAAGCTTAAGCGTTGTGGAGTGCTACTGGTATATGAACCATTTCAGCACCATGGACAGCGCACTGACAAACTCCACCAATAACGCATTCAGACAGGTGCTGCTGAAAAGCTAATGTGGGCTGCTATTGCGATGTGCTGATATTTCCAGTGTTGAGCGGCATTGCCAAAGGTGCTTAGAAATCCCTCACAACCATGGGTTAAATATGATGGAAACACACTCAACACAGTAATTCCTCTACATCTGAACAGAAATAACACACTTGGGAGTTTATTTCTATCGATATCCATAACAGGGGGAGACGTTTGGAGGTATTGATTACACCCATAGAATTAGAATTACTAGAGCAGACATTTATTTCAAGTGTTATGTAAATGGGTGGACCAGACGGATTCTATTTATATGATTCCTCGCATAGAGATACATTACCTGTAACCCCAGCCTGATAGTACGCCACACAGCACAAGAACAGCAAATGCAGGGGGGAAACAGTCCATTAGTGCCCCTGTTAAATATGGACAGGCTGGTTGATTAATTAAGACATGCTTATAAATGCAAATAATGAAGATGATGGAGCCCGCCTGTTATTTTCTAATGGAATAGAATTAGCATCAAATTAAACATCCTGGGAGACAGAGAGAAAGAGAGAGGAGAGAGAGAGAGCAGTGCTGACTGATTATCTTTTCTATCTAGCGTCCAATCTAATTGTCTCTAAAATAAATAGATCCAAATAAATACCAAAATGCATTTTCAGTCAGAGAACATTGACAACAATACGACTGAATTGTGGCTTGAGAGATTGGATGCGTTGCTGGACTGTGGATGTGATAAAAGGCAGAAGAACAGATTGTTGTGACGTACATCCAATATAGGTCACAACCCCATATTTTACCTGGGGTGTGTGTATGGATAGTTATATTGCACAGGATGTATAGGTTTGTCTGGAGAGAGGGAATTCCAGTTTAACAGTTTCCCTTCAATGCAATGCACACAGAAGCACATACAGGGAGGACACAAAGTTAGGAGCAAGTGCTTAACTGTTTACAAACCACGCTCACAATCCACCACCATATAAATAGCTAGGCCTATTTGTCATAATCCCAGATTTTTCAAACCCAAACAGAGACAAGACAAAATCTATTTGACAGCATGTGCAAAACCTCTCCAAATCTGTGCTAGTCCAACTATGCCTACTTGGTCTAATCCTATCCTAGAAGTTGAACCCTGTTTTGAGTGAGTTGAGCGACTCACCCTCTGTGTGCACCGCAGACACATAGGTCCAGTTGTAGCGCTTGACTATGTCCAGCATGGCCCTGGCCTGGAGCGTGTCAGAGGGCACGACCCGCAGGAAGTACTTAAAGAGCGTCTTGTCACTCAGGTCGATACTGGTTGCGGAATAAGCAATCTGGGGGATGTTGAAGAGCTGCAGCAGGTTCTGCACCTGGATAGCCACGGAGCTTGAGCCCGGCCCGATCACCCCAGCAATGGGCTTCTTGGAGGGCGGGGGCTGGTTAGATGGTGTCCCGTCGATGCACCACTTGGAGCCGTCCTTGTCGTCCCGGATGGAGATGAGGGAATCCCGGATGAACTCGATGCTCTGCTCCAGGGCCACAGAGGAGTGCCAGCAGGAGTCCCGGATCTCACAGCCCAGGCTGATGTTAGGGAGCAGGAAAGGGTCGGCGTTGATCCGGTCCAGGGTGTGGAACATGGCCTCCACCCGCTGGATGCCATACTGCTCACGGACATCCCCGCACTTTCGGTCGGCCACTTTTTCGGCGGACGGCTGGTGGTGGACGGAGAAGAGGGCCCCGATTATCACGTCTCCATCCATCCGGGCCACGGAGCGGGGAGTGGCCCGCGGGACCGCCGATCGCTCAAAGATGCTGCTTTTGTGGGACAGCACGAGTACATCAAAGAATAGTGTCGGGAGACACAGGAGCATGAGGAAAGCCATCTTTACACTTGCCATATCCCGCATCACGTGAGCGGCGCCGGCTACGCGGGCATACTATCTTCTCCTGGCAGTTGAGCAGGAACGTTGGCTGTCTCTCAGTATATCCACGTTTAACCCAGTGACCATGATTTGGGAACACAGCGTCCTGAGCATATCCAAACACACCTGAAGAGAGATAAAAACACACTGTCATAAAATATCAAGCAAGAATGTGAAGGCAGCAACAGATATGCAACGTTGCAGTTATCATATAGTCTCTACATTACATGGGTTTGAAAATAATGGTGGCCCTCACAATGAACAGGAGGATATTCTTGGATTGATGAGGTTCATAGCCTATTAGCCAACACACCATTCCTTCTAGAAATAAGGCTTACCCCTTTGCAAACGATATATACTATAATTAATATAAGGCTTACCCCTTTGCAAACTATATATACTATCATTAATCCCACAAGGGGCAATTATGTTATCGCTCCCACCGTCCATTGAGAAACACGAGCTGCCGAGAAACCCATTTCAGCACCCTGGAGAGCTCACTAACTCAGCGGATTACTGAGGAAACGCCTTCGTACAGGTAGGTGCTACTGATAAACTATGTAGGGTACTGGAGCTATGTGCAGATATTTCCACGGTCGTGAAAGGATCTCATTGAGTTCCTAAACAATCAATGGCAAAGTATATTCCTTTCATTAGAGACGACTGAACAAATCCTTGATACCCAGTCTGATGACATGGAGCTTTGAACAACGTTGCACTGAGTCTCGTGGAATTATAATTGAGCATAAATCGAATTGCCAAGACATTGTATCTTGTCATGCTCTGTAAAGATCCAATGCGCAGCATGCAATATTTTCCACCCTCAACTATTCGAATTCATCGCCCACACCCCTCAGTGGCCTGAATCAAAAACATTCAATAAAATGCCATTATCGAAAAAGGATGATTACAAGGTAATCCGTGTCACGAGCATATCAAAACCGACACATGCTCTAGCGTTCACATCTCTTCTCTCAAATGAATTCGGGGAAGAACTTCTGACGTACCTGAATCTGCGAGACATATCGCGTGCCATGCTCCGTCTTCTGTGCCGCGTGGTCCTTGGCTGTGATAGTTGAGTTTGTATCGCTCGAGCGGACGTTTTTTTTCTCTCCTCCAGCGAGATCACGAGAACCCCCACCCCTCCTCGTCTTCTTCTCATTTCTCTCTCTGCCAGTTTGTTACCACATTTCAAAATCCGGGTCATAAAAGCTGCAGTCTTAATAGCGCAACATTGTAGGCGTTTAAACCCCACTACAGGTAACTTATTGTTAGTCGTGTCATTATTCATGCCAGGGTTAATCAGCCTGAACCTGAGAGGTGCCGCATTGGAGAGTTAAGCAGTGCGCAAGCCGCTTAGACAGCTGATATAGATGGTGTTTGTCTACAGAATTGTGACCCGGTCCATTACCCCATGCCTCAACTGGACCGTCTCACAGCAACAACACTCAGTGTGAGAATACATTGATTTCTTTTGTCAATGGTTGACCAGATAATGGAGGAATCATCAATCAAATGGTACTTTTCTTATTAAGGAATGAGAGTCCAACATTGTACTAGTCCTGGTCTACCCTAGCTAATCTGTCTATAGGCTATATATCTTCTGATCCAATATCTGACCTCTAAATTCGGATGGGTGCCAGATATACCGACTGACCTGTCTGACTTAAATCCAAATAGTGATATTTCAACGAAGCACCTCAATGGTAGAAAAAACCTATAGTTGAAGTTGAAGACCTTACTTGTAAGCCTAACGTAGAAGATGTACATTGAGTTAATTGCCGAAGGTCAACAGTGTTAGTCTTCCAAATCGTGGAGAGGTGCTTTGTTTAGAATTGGGTCATTTCTGTGCTATATTCTCTGTGCCATATTCTCTCCACCAAGAAATGGGTTTTGGGCGACATATATCAAACAGCGTTAGGAAAAACGAAAAAGGAGTCCACAAGGCTAGAGAGGGCTGCGTTGCGTGGGCACGCCGGGAGCCAGCAGCAGCAGGCGTTTAATAAGTAAACAACCGGCGAGCGCACTAGGACATATCTTCCTGACACGCGCCCTGTGGAGTGTGAACATGGAGAGCAAGCGTAATTATGTGTGTGTCTGAGAGAGTGATAGATAGATAAAATCGAGATGAACAAATCTCTCTCACACTCACACATACACCATTACACACACACACCGTCACTTATTAGAAACGGATGTCATGCGGTGTTATCCTATATGTAGCCTACCTCTTTGATAGGCTGCTGAGAAGAGTCAACGGGATTTAAGAGATTGGAGGTTATAGAAGGTACCCACCCGAGCGCTATGAGAAGCGTGACCATAGATAGACCAGACAGATCCATCAGAAAACACACAGAAATAACGTTATAAGTCACTGTCACGCAGTCAGTGGTGGAAAAAGTGCACAATATCTCATACTTGAGTAAAAGTAAAGCTACCTTAATAGAAAATGACTCAGGTAAAAGTGAAAGTCACCCAGTAAAATACTACTTGAGTAAAAGTCTAAAAGTATTTGATTTTAAATATACTGAAGTATCAAAAGTAAATGTAGTTGCTAAAATATATTGAAGTATTAAAAGTAAAAGTAAATGTATAATTTAAAAGTCATTATATTAAGCAATTATTTGTATTCATTTTTTTACATTTACGGATAGCCGGGGTAACGCTCCAGCACTCAGACGTAATTTAAAAACAAAACATTTGTGTTTAGTGAGTCTGCCAGATGACAGGTAGTAGGGATGACGTGGGATGTTCTCTTGATAAGTGTGTGAATTGAACCATTTTCTGTCCTGCTAAGCATTCATAATGTAACGAGTACTTTTGGGTGTCAGGGAAAATGCATGGAGTAAAAAGTACATGAATGTAGCGAAGTTAAAGTAGTCAAAAATATAAATAGTAAAGTAAAGTACAGATACCCCCCAAAAACGACTTCAGTAGTACTTTAAAGTATTTTTCGTAAGTACTTTACATCACTGCACACAGTGACTGTCCCCCTCAACCATATCCCGTTAGCCTAACAGTCAAGACAGCATGAGTCACTTTAGATGAACCACAGAGCAATGTGGGCCTAGCACAACACCCCTCAATCAGAAATCAATTGACATTTTGTTTGATGGGAAAATACAGTGCCCCTTTACCTATTCCACATGTTTTTGTGTTACAGCCTGAATTCAAAATGGATTAAATCGGTGTGGAAGAACTTGACTGGCCTGCATAGAGCCCTGACCACAATCCCATAATTCACCTTTGGGATTAATTGGAACGCTGACCACAAGCCAGGCCTAATCACCCAACATCAGTGCCTGACATCACTAATGCTCTTGTGGCTGAATGGAAGCAAGTTCCCTGCTGCAATGTTCCAACATGTAGTGGAAAGACTTCCCAGAAGAGCTGAGGCTGTTATAGCAGCAAAGGGGGAACCAACTCCATTTTAATGCCCATGATTTTGGAATGAGATGCTCGACGAGCAGGTGTATTCACACCCCTTGGTCAATACATGTTAGAATCACCTTTGGCAGCGATTACAGCTGTGAGTCTATCTGGGTAAGTCTCTAAGAGCTTTGCACACCTGGATTGTACAATATTTTCCCATTATTCTTTAAAAAAAATATTCAAGCTCTGTCAAGTTGGTTGTTGATCATTGCTAGACAACCATTTTCAGGTCTTGCAATAGATTTTCAAGCAGATTTAAATCAAAACTGTAACTCGGCCACTCTGGAACATTAATTGTCTTCTTGGTAAACAATTCCAGTGTACATTTGGCCTTGTGTTTAAGGTTATTGTCCTGCTGAAAGGTGAATTAATCTCCCAGTGTCTGGTGGAAAGCAGAGTGAACCAGATTTTCCTCTAGGAATTTGCCTCTGCTTAGCTCTGTTTCTGTTGATTTTTTATCCTGAAAAACTCCCCGATTACAAGCATACCAATAACATAATGCAGCCACAACTATGCTTGAAAATATGGAGAGTGGTACTCAGTAATGTGTTGTATTTAATTTGCCCCAAACAGGACAAAAAGTGAATTGCTTTGCTACATTTTATTTTGTTATACTTTAGTGCCGTGTTGCAAACAGGATGCATGTTTTGGAATATTTGTATTATGTACCTTCTTCCTTCTTTTCATTCTGTCAATTAGGTTAGTATTGTGGATTAACTACAATGTTGCTGATCCATACTCAGTTTTTTCCTATCACAGCCATTCAACTGAAATCCCCAAGCGGTTTCCTTCCTCTCTGACAACAAAGTTAAGAAGGATGCCTGTATCTTTGTAGTGACTGGGTTTATTGAAACACCATCCAAAGTGTAATTAATAACTTCATCATTCTCAAAAGGAATATTCAATATCTGCATTTTTTTTACCCATCTACCAATAGGTGCCCTTCTTTGCAAAGCATTGGAAAACCTCCCTGGTCTTTCTCGTTGAATCTGTGTTTGAAATTCACTGCTCGACTGAGGGACCTTACATATAATTGTATGTGTAGGGTACAGAGATGAGGTTGTCATTCAAAAATCATGTTAAGCACTATTATTGCACACAGAGTGAGTCCATGCAACTTATAATGTGACTCGTTAAGCACATTTTTACTCCTGAACTGATATAGGCTTGCCATAACAAAGGGGTTGAATACTTATTGACTCAAGACATTTCCACTTCTTATTTTAAATTAATTTGTAAAAAAAAATCTAAAAACATAATTCCACTTTGACATTATGGGCTATTGTGTGTAGGCCAGTGACAAACAAATCTCAATTTCATCCATTTTAAATTCAGGCTGTAACACAACAAAATGTGGAAAAAGTCAAGGCACAAAAAACCCTACTCTTATCCACAGATTCAAATTAGTTTCAGGCATCATGAATTGGTCATGGCCAGATTTGATTCTTAGTAGCAGGTTAGGAGAATTTATGCAGAAAGTTAGAAACATTAACATAGCAGGTTAGGAGAATTAGGTTAAGGTTTGATGTTAATTTGGCAAAAGCTGGATCCCTTTTATCCATGACTTCATGTGAAATGTGGACAATTTCAGCGCCAACAACAGCTACTTCAATATACTGATTTTTGAAAGCAACAGACTGACCTCTAGTGTTCGACAAATAACGTTCTAAACGTCTGAGAGCAGACTTGCTAATGACACAATTCCGCCCTCTTGTGGTTATATCAATACTATGCATGTCACTCTCTTGGCTAAGAGAGACTGACTGCATCACGTCTTGTTTTTATAAGAAACACGAATGTGTTGGACATACCAAATTCTTTGCATAAATACCACACCAGACATGCCACCAGGGTCTTTTCACAGTCCCCAGGTCCAGAACAAATTCAAGGAAACAGTATTACACAGCCATGATCGCATGACATCTCATATTGCACAAGTGAACAGCAAACCTGCTATCAAAAAAACGAATAAAGCAACATCTTATGGCAAAATGCCTCACCCCCATCCCATGTGACCTACTTGAAGTATGTACTGACATGCCTACACTATATGCAACTGATAGATGGACACACACTACATGTTAGTGTTTTTAAATGGACCCCAGTAAAACTAGCTGTTGCCATTGGCGTTGACTAATGGGGATCCTAATCAAATCAAAATAGCTTCAACCATCCTTTGGCCTACACACACAGACACTGACACAAAGTCATCATAGGTCTCACAATTTGACAGGTGTTTAGCCTAAATAATAAATGTCATGAAAATGTACACATTTTTACTGATAAAGAAAAACGCCTAATCATCAAATAGGCTACAGTCAGATAGTTTCAGGCTTGCTATTCATTATGAAAAAGTACTCTGGGTCTATGTTTTGCCTCAACCAAGTTTACGAACTAGGCTAACTTTTAATAGGCTACTTTAATTTTTAGCCTACAGTGAAAAAAATGCCAATGAAGATGCCGACTGAGTGAGTCTACAACCCAAGGGAGCATCCCACGCAGACCCCAGACAGATGCGACCTGGTCACCCGTATCCCGGGGCTTCTCTGTGCTTGATATGTTTGAGTTATGAGTCAGGTCCACCCTGCGCTCCACAACACAAAAAAACTTTTATGGAGACTAGACACTATGACACTGTCACCGCTGCTGCCCTAGGGTCGTAAGAGCTGATATTGATCCAGACTAACAGCGACATTTTGAGGGATAGGGAGGGAGGCGTCGTGGAGTAGGTGCTCGGGGGGACCTCAGTGTTTTTCGTTTTTCGAGTTCCTTTGAGGTTAAAGGATGACATAGTCCAGATACAGCTCCTATTATTAAGAACGGTCCCCCTGAAAATTACCCTATTATAGCTTACATCCGGGTCTCTGTAACATAGGGGCAAATGTCCAAGGAAAATAGCTTAGACTGCCTACATCAAGTGAAGAAAACTGTGAAGTTATGTCGTCTTCTTGCCTTGCCTTCTTTTTCTGTGGCCTGAAAAGGCTATTGTTTTATCCCTCTAAATAATTGATGTCACTATCTACACCCGACTTGCGAACAAATGGTCTGATCTGAAAACGAGTCATAGGCTATGTTGCCGTTTTATGTCCTGGTGTGCAGTGAAGGCCTATCAATAAATCTTTCACCTTTTTTGAGAGGACAGTCCTCCATGTTCAGCCTCGAGGACAATCTTTCATGTTTGGCCTGACGTCATAGTTGGAATTGTCTTTGAACAGGCGAGTCTACACCCATCCATCAATGATACACTTGTTATTTCTTTCTGCAATGAGATTGATGGCCCATCCAAACTATTATGGAGACTTTATAGGGCACTAAAGAGATTTTCCAATGAATTGAGATTTAGAAAATGTCATTTTATTGAATAGGTCTACTTCAATCAATGATCCAACATGACTTTATTTAGACCACATGGTAAACCAGGCACGTGCACAGATAGGGATCTACCTGTGCCCGAGCACCTGCCTTTTTGCCCTCCCAGTCAATAGGCTTTACTTGATAATGATCATCCAGTATTGATTGGCATTATTTAAAAAATGTTGTGCAGTTCTGTCTCCTTACCTCACTGGAGTCTGTGACATGAAGGTCTACTGAGGATATCTTTGACACAACATTCAACTCCTCCTCCTTAATTTCCTCTTGTTTTTTAAGCACTACTTCAAATATCTCCTCTCGCTTCACAACACACTCCGATGGCATAGAAACTGGCAGGGATGACCCAGGCAGCACCAGTTTGACATCAGATTCCTCCTGTAAATCAATAGATCAAAACCATGTACTGATACAACCATGATGTTAAATTGATTATTTATGTTTTGGCGTAAATTAATCATCAGTTTTTAGGGAACTTAAGATAGAGAACTTGCTTTACTGCCTTCTTGTCATGGTCTTGGACACACACGTTTGGGTTGTTCTTTCATTGGCCCATCATCACAGGGTCCAGCAGCACTGACCTCAGGCCTCACCTCTTCCCTCCCACACCACATTGACCCAGCCATGACATGTGGGTCAAATTGAAAGATACCTGTCCTCCTGAACCCATCCTTTACAGTCCTCTCAGTCTCAAAAGCGTCATACATCTGCTTCAATACTGTGGCAACCATGTGCATATGGACAAAAACCATATAAGGAGAGAGGATGTCAAATGCATTACTGGAAAACTGCCTTGAAGGGCCTACAGGACTCCATGGTTAGTGACTGCTGGAAAGGGGGAAAGTCAGGTGGCAGGTAGATACAGAACAATATGACTTTCTCTGTAAGCTTCATTGATAATATCAGAGTCAAGCAGATCCTTCTTTCCTTTGAGAATCAGCACAGGCGGAAGGTCCTTCACATCAAAGCAAAAATAAATCTTATACCACCCCTTGAAAATCTTTTTGTCCATATTCCCACTTTCTGATACATAGTGGAAAAATTCATCAGGGTAAGCGGTGCCAAATAACTTTGGGCCTACCGTTTGAAGATGGTGCTGGGTGTTAAGTTACATCTCATTATTTTAATACATTTTGGAATATTCGATGACAGTTGTTGACATCAACCGCCTGAATTCAATGGAGAGATGTTACGTTACTAGCTTCATGTCATGAAATATGCATAGCCATCTCGAGGCAACTTCGATAGAAAATGTGTTTCACAAAGTTACCGGGATGTCACGTGTCCTACTTATATCAGTAAACTCGTAGCAACCTAAGCATTACACCACTTCTATTCGAAATAAACAAATAGTAAATAAGCCGTTCCATTTTTTGTTGTTGACCACATTTCGACACTCTCTTATTGACCTCCATACAAAAACTCCTTGTTAGGTGAGCGAAAGAAACGAAACAACCCCACCTGCTGGAGAAGACATATTTTTGGTTGAGTTGGGCCTCTCGCTTCTCCTCTTCCAACGTTATTTATAATAAAGGTTATATGGAGAAATTCGGACCACTCTGAAGTGAAAATACATTTGACCTAAACCCTCCCTGAATGCCTGAAAAAAAAAGTGACCCCCCTATACCCAAAATTAGAATTAAAACCAAATGGATATCAGAGAACATGTCTACCGTTTAACCTCACTGCTTGGATGGACCAGAGCCTTAGAAATGCAGTTTTAGAAACTGTTCTTCGTCCAGTAAGCATTAGATAGCAAAGCAGGAATTTTGATATCGCACAGGGCTGCGGGCCCTTATTTTATAGTAAAAACATTATATGACTCTACAATCGTATTTGCAGGTCCAAAAAAATAGCATTTCATAAAAATGGCATGCAATTCTATGTAATTTTACATATTAGCGGAATATTTAAAAAAAAATTCCAGACAAATTACCAAAAATAAGAATGGCCCGAGATATTTGTACCTTGTCAGCTGGGGGGGGGGGGGGGGGTTGAATTTGGGGGGGGGGGTTGAATTCGCAACCTTCCGGTTACTAGTCCATCGCTCTAACCACTAGGCTACCCTGCCGCCAAATCCGCGTGTCTTGTTTGTAAACGAAACTGTCCCTGTTTGCAAATAATTTAATCTGAGACTGTTACGTTCCCCAGTTTATGTGTTGTAGTTTGTGTTTGTGCATGTGTTTATTTCAGGAAATGTCTTCCTGAAATCCCTCAAGCAGCTGATTGGTCGACTCCAGGGCTAATTGGAGAGCTGACCCCGCCCCCTCGTCAAGACGCAGCTGTCTCCAATTACCTGTTCCTTCTGAAGCTATATAAAAGCCAGGGTTCTGTTCAGGAGAGAGAGATTTGGCGGTAGGGATTGCTGAGAGAGATTTGCTGGGAGGTCATTGCAGAGAGATTTTGTTAGAGGTTGATTTTGCTGGGAGTTCATTGCTGAGAGTTGGTATGTTCTGTGAGTTTGTTGCTCAGGTAGAGCTTATTTGATGTCCTTTGTTTCTTAGTTTGTTTGTGAAATTGTTTAATATTTTGTTTCATTTGTTCCCAGGGGGGAAGGGGAAGGCACCTTGGGAGTGTTTAGGCATGAGGCCCGCGGGCATACATATACCCGTAGTATATTCACTGTCTAGGCACACTAGGTAAGACCTGGGCGGACACCCCCTGTATTTTGGTTAGGGCACCAGGTGGTGCTAAATTAGGTAAGTAGTGGGTAGGTAGGTAAGATAGGAGAGGGGGGGCTTTGAGATTTACTTTCTTTGCTTTGGTTCCGTCCAGACCCTTTTCCCCATATTACCTTGTAAAGGAATAAAGTCCTTGTAAACGGTACCACATTCTGTCTGTTGTCATTCTTACTCGCACCTACAGTCCATACCTTTTTCGCTTCACGGAGAGTTTAGTTGTAGCAGGGTGTAGCGTTCCCTCTTCATAGAGGCGTGCGTAACAGAGACATTATTAGGGAGTTCGGACTTAATTTCCACCCCAGACAGAGTAGGCCTACTGACACAACAATTTAAGCTTCAACTGCTACTACCTACTCTTCTTCCGTGGAACAACCCAGCGAGAGGTCACAAGTGTTTCCCTAAAAGCTGTCTGCGTTGTTTGTCTTGTACAGAAAGTGACTATCTTAATCAATTGATAGTAACATAATTAGATTACTTCCCAAGCAAAGTCAACCTCAATGTCAAAGAAATTAAACAATGATATTCCCATATGCATCAGTCTTTTCCTGGTACTTTGCAGCTTGTTTCTAGCATAAAGCTGCGTGGACCAAAACGCTGTTATGGATCACTTAATATTATCGGATCCGTTTTATTTTCTTCAGAATCTTAAACTAACAATGGGTCGGCATGTGCTTTTTGTAATTTTCTTTACTAAAAGGGAGGCAGGCCTATGGCATACCATCTCATACCCCCTCGACTCAAGTATTGGTTTTAACTTAACAGCCAATCATTGACATGGAGGAATTGACCGAAAAAATCTATGGATGTAGCAGCCTATAGCCTAATTTCGTCTGTCAAACAGGTAGAGCAACCTCTTATTTCTTAAATAGGAAGAAACCGGCTCCAACAAAAAGCCATCAACGTTGATTAATACATCATGGACAAGAAACATTTTTTTAACCAAATCAATTACAGTAGTAGCAAGCTATCAAAGTTGACCTCCGGTACTCCGTCTCATCTTCGCCCCCCCCCCTTCTCAAACTACACAGAACATAGGTTAGTTCGCACACAATATATGTAATTTATTGCACTAGGCCTAATCAAACATAATTGTTGGAAAAAACGTTGATTCTCCTCCTGAACTGCACTACACAGCCCAGCCATTGGTTAAGCAGCATACAATGTTTTTGATCAGCAAGAGCAGAGCAGGTGAGAGATCAGGGTTGGAATATCCATTGCAGTGTGTAATGCAGCCTAATTTTATTCACACAATCCCAGCAGCTATTTTAGCAATATAACTTTGCTCTGTGCTTCTCAGAGCATGCACTTCGCAGTCTTTTGATTGAGACCACAATAAATAGCTTATAGGCACAACTGATATTGCTTGCCCAGCGGACAATCAGAGATGAGGAGCTGCATCGGACACACGAATGTATAGCCTAATAAGCAACTAATTCTGAAACACAGAGAAATATTGAAATGTCATCAACTACAAATTACATTACCCTCCCCTGGACTACTTAAAAACAATTATAATAATACCAAACCCTCCCCTTGACTGATATTGAAAAAGCATGATCCTCCTCCATTTTCCTCCCGGTAACTATTCTGTAAATTTCGATCCGCCCCTTACATTGCAATGAGCCATGCCTGTTCCCGAATCGGATGTTGACGATTTTATCATTACGTGACTGCTGCATGACGACAACATCAACTAGCGTCTCAGCTAAACGATACAAGTTCCTCATTTGAATATGCTAATTACGAATCGCATTACTACCTAGCTAATATCAAAACGTGCTATGGACATATGGCATACGACTACTTCGCGGTGAAATAGTCGAAGGAAAACTTCAAAGGGCAAACTTCAAGAAAAAGGAAAGAACAGCGACCCGCATGACAATCATTGTCCAATGGGAACTCACATCTCTCTGTGAGGTTTCCCCTAGTTACCATAGTCACAAAGTCAAAATGGGCTATTTGGTAACATTCATATAAACTAAAATAGACATTGTGGCTGTGGTAACTAGTGACGAGCTGTAATCATTAGTACAAACGGTTGCAAAACGTTTCAAAAAATGAGAGTTTCTATTGGACAAATTCAGGTAGGTCCCTCCCTGTTTCGTTCTATTTGCTTCAGTTTAAGAAACGTTTTGCAACAAAATTAACGTGATGAATATGCCCCTGCGATCGGTTTAGAAGGCGCCGGAGCAGACACACAAGGCAAAGGGAGGTTGGTTGAAAGTCAAGGGAAAAAAGGTATAGAAAAAAGTAGTTTATATCCAGCTGTAGCACTGTAAGATAAACGGGAAAGTAACTATGTTTCTATAGTCGTGGAGTTTGAACAACCGGGTCACTAGCTAGCTAGCTTCAGCTTGTTTTCATTTGTTGACCAATCTGGCGAACTAGCGGCTAACTTATGCTTAGTAGCTATCCAGTTGGCCAGTCAAGTTGTTATTATGCTTTTTATTTGGTGTTACAATGACACAACATAGCTAAACTAGCACGCTCTTTAGCTTATGTATTGAACTGAGCAAGACAGACCACTTTCCTATCCAAATTATTATTTTATATAATGTTGCTACTTGCATGATTCTGACGGTGAATTGCTGCATTTTGGTACATTTTCACCCAATTTACTTGTGTAGAAAAAAAGCTAATGATTCTATTTGAAATACTTATTGTATTGACTGTACTGTATTGTCTGCACCAAAACTATCAAATAAAATGAGGTCCTGTGTATTTTCTATTTTTCCCCTCACAGAGCTGCTGACTCTCCCGGTCCCACCACCACTCCCAGCTCCACCTTACAACACCCTAAATACTCCACTCCCTGCCCTCTTAACGATGGAGCAGCAACATATCCGCTGTGTGACCTGCCTGAGTCAGAGGTGCATGACCAGGCCAGAACCCGGTATCTCCTGTCACCTGCCCCCTAGTCTGTGGGGCCATTTTCCACTCCTACAAAGGGCCCGAGCACCTCCTCCTCTGTCCCCTGGAGAGAATGCCCTGCCTGAACAGGGGTTTTGGCTGCCCTGACACTCTAGTGCAGACGCACTACTGCGCACCATGGAGTGGAACAGGTGGGCTATCAGCTGCCTGGATTACACATCATACGAGAGCTTGATCTGGGGGGTGGAGGAGACAGAGCAGCTGGACATGGCGCTGGCCCTGCAGGACCATTACACACTGATCAAGTCCCTCAAGGTGGTCCCAATGGCGCCCACGGTCGAGAGAAAGCCACCTGTTTTCGCCGTAGAGAGCGCGAGTGAGAGCAAGGACACTGCGTTGACAACGCATTCACCACCCTTGATGAAACAGTCATGACTACCATTGACGACACAGTCACCACTACCATTGACGACGCAGTCACCACCACCACCACCAATTGACGACACAGTCACCACCACCACCAATTGACGACACAGTCACCACCACCACCATTGACGACACAGTCACCACCACCACCATTGACGACACAGTCACCACCACCACCATTGACGACACAGTCACCACCACCACCATTGACGACACAGTCACCACCACCACTATTGACGACACAGTCACCACCACCACCATTGACGACACAGTCACCACCACCACCATTGACGACACAGTCACCACCACCACCATTGACGACACAGTCACCACCACCACCATTGACGACACAGTCACCACCACCACCATTGACGACACAGTCACCACCACCACCATTGACCACAGTCACCACCACCACCATTGACGACACAGTCACCACCACAATTGACGACACAGTCACCACACCATTGACGACACAGTCACCACCAACATTGACGTCCCAGTCACCGCCACTGAGCTTAGCAAAGGATAAAATTGCTAACGGAATAAATGGTTTCAAAACGAGGACTGGTATAGCAATCTGTGTTAGTATTTCATCCTTCCACAAGACATAGTCCGACACGAATCTAAGGTTTCTAAACAAGCCGGCTGGTCGTTCATTCTATCTGTTCGGTTGCCAGAGATGCGAGCCAGTCATTCAGTCTTTTTGTTCTGTATCTATGGACGCGACCCAGTTGTTAGTTCTAAATGTCCCATTACCTTACTGGCTGTCAACGTTCTTATCCCTTGCTAGCTAGCCAACTACGGCTAATTTACAGTCATGTTGAAAAGTGTAGCCAGAATTACAACAATGTAGCTGCATTTGATTAAGCTGTTTTCTAGTGACATTTATTTGGTTACATCCCAGAACAATTAGCTGATGAGGCATTATGCCAGGATTTCACCTGGCATATAAAATGTGTTCTTGCGTTGTTTAGAGGAGCTAGCCAACAACACAGCTTACACAATAACTTGAAATTGAAGCTGGAAAGACTGCAAACTAGCTGCACTTGGTTTCGTTTTACCTGTTTCTTATTGATATGTCTTTGTATATATTCATAAATTATGCTGCTTCATGATTTTGACGGGCTGAGAAAAGCTGCCTGCCTGTCTGTTCCAAGCGGGCTGTCATGTGCCTTTTACTGAGGAGTTCATGACACGTTCATTACTATGCGACAGCTAGAGATCGAATTTGAACGTTAAAACAATGTTGCAAATGTAGGAGAGACAGACAGCAAGGTTTCTACAAATCTTTGCTGTTGAAAACTAAATGTTAGTTTAAAAGAAATGTGAGATAATGTCTAGATGCTTTTTATAGTGGAGATCAAGTTTATAAATTGCCTGCCTGGGCTGATGAGACAGTGGATTGCGCAGTCAGGTAGTAACTTGTGGAATTAGACCCCGGCTGGAATGCGGTTTTAACCAATCAGCATTCAGGATTAGACCCACCCGTTGAATATAACTATATTTACAACCTCGTCTGAGGATTTACATTCCCAGTCTAGGATTTTAAAGTGCCACTGCCACCATATAGGCCTTTCTTATTGTTTGTACAATAGCACTGATGTTGATTCCCTTACCCTATACCCCTTTAAATGTTAACTAGACTGGAGTGAACTTTCCTGCCTTACTAATGCTTTCTTACCTGTTCTGTTCGGGCAGGTGTGGAGATTCAGCACTGCCTTTAGCCCCGTTAGTGAGTGGCGGTTCGGCGAAGTCTCCAGTATGTCTGACCTTCTGAGGAAGTGCGACTACAACACAGTTGAGCACAAGATGGAGGGCGTTCCACTGCCGTCCATGTGCACAGCCAGAGACATATCCCTCCTCTCAGTCTTGAAACTCTAGGAGCAACACACAACCTTAGTGTAGCTAACAGAGGTTAGGTACTGGTGTCTAATTTGATTCAGGTTTTGATGTTACATTTATTTTTTTTATTGGAAAAGACTGTCCCATGTTATATTGAGGTTGAAGGGTAAGAGCCTTTAATGTATGACCTTCTCGACACAGTTCCAGTGGTGGTAAAATTGGACCTGAATTTTGCACTCTTAAACCCATTTTCAATTTACTGAAATCATCCTCCATGAAATGAATCTGAAGGGCAAGTCTGCTCTCTGTGTGGGTTGGACCAGAAAGGGACCACAACACACAAACTAAAACAAAGCGAGAGAAGACACACAAGGTCCCAATGGACATTTCCCAACGATGCATGTGATTCTGTTGCCATTTAATACAAATAGTCTTTAATACCACCTTTCATGATTTTCCTTGTGCTCTTTGTATTCTGTTATTTTTTTTATGGTTGTTTTTCTATCATCACCATGAAGCTTCAGTGAATCAGACAAGCTGATTTATTTTATAATTGACAGTACATATGAAGATGCTCAATCAGGAGACAAATGTTATTTCAGTCATTAACATGGCCAATGAGGCAAGATGACTGTTGCCAGCAGCATACCAACCTGCATCCCACTGCTGGCTTGCCTCTGTAGGTCAGCAAGATTGATCCTGGTTGTTCCCTGGATGGGAGACCAGATGCTTCTGGAAGTGGTGTTGGAGAACCAGTAGGAGGCACTCTTTGCTCTGGTATAAAAAAGAAATCCCCTGGGACATTGCCTTGTTGTTGGGTGCTGTCTTTTGAATGGGTGTCCTGACTGTGGTCATTAAACATCACATGACACTTATTGTCAGAGTAGGGGTGTTAACCCTGGTGTCCTGGCTAAATTCCAAGTCTGGCCCTCATACCATCATGGCCACCTAATCATCCAAATGGTTGCCTAGTCAGGCCTAGGGTAGATTATTATTATTTCGGAATTTAACATGCGTTCAAATCGCAGGGCTTTTTTTTGCGGTTATTGAAATGGCATATTCACTGCAGTTTACAGCCTAGACTAAAGTTTTTTATTCACTCAAATTTTTTTTTTTATTGAATTGTGTTGTTATAGGCTAGGTATGATAATTTTCTTGTCCCTAAAAAGCTTAATCAATTGGGGAGATTTTTGATCTTGAGCGCAGCCTAGGGATAACAGCCTGTAATTTCCTAATCTGATGGGAAAAAATATATACAGTATATACAGTGCTTTCGGAAAGTATTCAAACCACTTGACTTTTTCCACGTTTTGCTATATTACAGCCTTATTGTAAAATTTATTATATAAAAATCCTCAGCAATCTACATAATGACAAACATGTATTAAAAATAAAAATATATAAATACCTTATTTTTAATACCAAACCATAGATTTTTTTTAAATGTAACCTTTATTTAACTAGGCAAGTCAGTTAAGAACACATTTTTATTTTACATGACAGCCTACAAAAAGGCACAAGTGGGGATGGGGGCTGGGATTAAAAATAAAAATTAATTCAATAAAAATATAGGACAAAACACATGACAAGAGAGACAACACAACACTACCGACAACATAGCATGGAAGCAGAACATGACAACACAGCATGGTAGCAACACAAAATGACAACAACATGGTAGCCTCAAAACATGGCGTCAGCACAACATGGTAGCAGCACAACACAGGGTACAAACATTGTTGGGCACAGACAACAGCACAAAGAACAAGAAGGTAGAGACAACAATGCAGAGCAACCACAACTGTCAGTAAGAGTGTCCATGATAGAGTCTTTGAATGAAGAGATTGAGCTAAAACTGTACAGTTTGAGTGTTTGTTGCAGCTCGTTCCAGTCGCTAACTGCAGCGAACTGAAAAGACAAGCGACCCAGGGATGTGTGCACTTTAGGGACTACATAAGTACATACATAAGTATGAATACATGAGTATTCAGGCCCTTTGCTATGAGACTCAAAATTGAGCTCAGGTGCATACTGTTTCCATTGATCGTCCTTGAGATGTTTCTACAACTTGATTGGAGTCCACCTGTGGTAAATTCAATTGATTGGACATAATTTGGAAAGAAACACACCTGTCTATAAGTTGACAGCGCATTTCAGAACAAAAAACAATTCATGAGGTCAAAGAAATTGTCTGCAGAGCTCTGAGACAGGATTGTGTTGAGGCACAGATCTGGGGAAGGGTACAAAAAACATTTCTGCAGCATTGAAGGTCCCCAACAGCACAGTGGCCTCCATCATTCTTAAATGAAAGACATTTGGAACCACCAAGACACTTCCTATGGCTGGCCACCCAGCCAAACTGAGCAATCGGGGGAGAAAGGCCTTGGTCAGGGAGGTGACCAAGAACCCGATGATCACTCTGACAGAGCTCCACAGAGTCTGTGGAGATGGGAGAACCTGTCAGAAGGACAATCATCTCTGCAGCATTCCAACAGTCTGGCTTTTACGTAAGAGTGGCCAGACGGAAGCCACTCCTCAGATAAAGGCACATGACGGACTCTAAGACCATGAGAAACAAGAATCACTGGTCTGATGAAACCAAGATTGAGCTATTTTGCCAAGCTTCACGTCTGGAGTAAACCTGGCACCATCCCTACGGTGAAACATGGTGGTGGCAGAATCATGCTGTGGGGATGTTTTGCAGCGGCAGGGAGTTGGAGACTACTTAGGATTGAGGGAAAGATGAAAGGAGCAAAGTACAGGGAGATCATTGATGAAAACCTGCTCCAGAGCGCTCAGGATCTCAGACTGGGGCGAAGGTTCATCTTCCAACAGGACAACGGCACTAAGCCCACAGCCAAGACAACGCAGGAGTGGCTTCGGAACAAGTCTCTGAATGTCCTTGATTGGCTCAGCCAAAGCCCAGACTTGAACCCAACCGAACATCTCTGGAGAAACTTGAAAATAACTGTGCAGTAACACTCCCCATTCAACATATCCTACCCTGCCTTTCTAAGGTCTTCGAAAGCCAAGTTAACAAACAGATCACCGACCATTTCTAATCCCACCATACCTTCTCCACTATGCAATCTGGTTTCCGAGCTCGATCAAGGTCCTAAACAATATCATAGCCGCCATCGATAAGATGCAATACTGTGCAGCAGTATTCAATGACCTGACCAATGCTTTCGACTCTGTCAATCACCACATTCTTATCGGCAGACTCAACAGCCTTGGTTACTCTAATGACTGCCTCGCCTGGTTCACCAACTACTTCTCAGATAGAGTTCAGTGTGTCAAATCGGAGGGCCTGTTGTCCGGACCTCTGGCAGTCTCTATGGGGGTGCCACAGGGTTAAATTCTCAGGCTGACTCTTTTCTCTGTATACATCAATGATGTCGCTCTTGCTGCTGGTGATTCTCTGATCCACCTCTACGCAGACGACACCATTCTGTATACTTCTGGCCCTTCTTTGAACACGGTGTGAACTAACCTCCAGACTAGCTTCAATGCCATACAATCTCCTTCCGTGGCCTCCAACTGCTCTTAAATGCAAGTAAAACTAAACGCATGCTCTTCAACCGATCGCTGCCCACACCTGCCCGCCCATCCAGCATCACTACTCTGGACTGTTCTGACTTAGAATATGTGGACAACTACAAATACCTAGGTGTCTGGTTAGACTGTAAACTCTCCTTCCAGACTCACATTAAGCATCTCCAATCCAAAATTAAATCTAGTATCAGCTTCCGATTTCGCAACAAAGCAGCCTTCACTCATGCTGTCAAACACACCCTCGTAAAACTGATTATTCTAATGATCCTTGACTTTGACGATGTCATTTACAAAATAGCCTCCAACACTCTACTCAGCAAATTGGATGCAGTCTATCACAGTGCCATCCGTTTTGTCACCAAAGCCCCATATACTACCCACCACTGCAACCTGTATGCTCTCGTTGGCTGGCCCTCGCTTCATACTCGTCGCCAAACCCACTGGCTCCAGGTCATCTACAAATCTTTACTAGGTAAAGCCCCACCTTATCTCAGCTCACTGGTCACCATGGCAGCACCAACCCGTAGCACACACTCCAGCAGGTATATTTCACTGGTCAACCCCAAAGCCAAATCTTCCTTTTTCCTTCCAGTTCTCTGCTGCCAATGACTGGAACGAACTGCAAAAATCACTGACGCTGGAGACTCATATCTCCCTCACTAACTTTAAGCACCAACTGTCAGAGCACCTCACAGATCACTGCACCTGTACATAGCCCATCCAACTACCTCATCCCCATACTGTTACTTATTTTATTTATTTTGCTCCTTTGCACCCAGGTATCTCTACTTGCACACTCATCTTCTGCACATCTATCACTCCAGTTTTTAATTGCTATATTGTAATTATTTTGCCACTATTTATTGCCTTACCTCCCTTATCCTACCTTATTTGCATACACTGTATATACACTTTTTCTATTGTGTTATTGACTGTATGTTTGTTTATTCCATGTGTAACTCTATGTGTTTGTTTGTGTCGCAATGCTTTGCTTTATCTTGGCCAGGTCGCAGTTGTAAATGAGAACTTGTTCTCAACTTGCCTATATGGTTAAATAAAGGTGAAAGAAATCAAAAATAAATATATCAAACTGAACTTGAGAGGATGTGCAGAGAATAATGGGAGAAACTCCCCAAATACAGGTGTGCCAAGCTTGTAGCGTCATGCCCAAGAAGACTTGAGACTGTTGATGGGGGCCACATCAAATCAAATCAAATTTTATTTGTCACATACACATGGTTAGCAGATGTTAATGTGAGTGTAGCGAAATGCTTGTGCTTCTAGTTCCGACAATGTAGTAATAACCAACAAGTAATCTAGCTAACAATTCCAAAACTACTACCTTATAGACACAAGTGTAAGGGGATAAAGAATATGTACATAAAGATATATGAATGAGTGATGGTACAGAGCGGCATAGGCAAGGTACAGTAGATGGTATTGAGTGCAGTATATACATATGAGATGAGTATGTAAACAAAGTGGCATAGTTAAAGTGGCTAGTGATACATGTATTACATAAAGATGCAGTAGATGATATAGAGTACAGTATATACATATACAGTGCCTTGCGAAAGTATTCGGCCCCCTTGAACTTTGCGACCTTTTGCCACATTTCAGGCTTCAAACATAAATATATAAAACTGTATTTTTTTGTGAAGAATCAACAACAAGTGGGACACAATCATGAAGTGGAACGACATTTATTGGATATTTCAAACTTTTTTAACAAATCAAAAACTGAAAAATTGGCCGTGCAAAATTATTCAGCCCCTTTACTTTCAGTGCAGCAAACTCTCTCCAGAAGTTCAGTGAGGATCTCTGAATGATCCAATGTTGACCTAAATGACTAATGATGATAAATACAATCCACCTGTGTGTAATCAAGTCTCCGTATAAATGCACCTGCACTGTGATAGTCTCAGAGGTCCGTTAAAAGCGCAGAGAGCATCATGAAGAACAAGGAACACACCAGGCAGGTCCGAGATACTGTTGTGAAGAAGTTTAAAGCCGGATTTGGATACAAAAAGATTTCCCAAGCTTTAAACATCCCAAGGAGCACTGTGCAAGCGATAATATTGAAATGGAAGGAGTATCAGACCACTGCAAATCTACCAAGACCTGGCCGTCCCTCTAAACTTTCAGCTCATACAAGGAGAAGACTGATCAGAGATGCAGCCAAGAGGCCCATGATCACTCTGGATGAACTGCAGAGATCTACAGCTGAGGTGGGAGACTCTGTCCATAGGACAACAATCAGTCGTATATTGCACAAATCTGGCCTTTATGGAAGAGTGGCAAGAAGAAAGCCATTCCTTAAAGATATCCATAAAAAGTGTCGGTTAGTTTGCCACAAGCCACCTGGGAGACACACCAAACATGTGGAAGAAGGTGCTCTGGTCAGATGAAACCAAAATTGAACTTTTTGGCAACAATGCAAAACGTTATGTTTGGCGTAAAAGCAACACAGCACATCACCCTGAACACACCATCCCCACTGTCAAACATGGTGGTGGCAGCATCATGGTTTGGGCCTGCTTTTCTTCAGCAGGGACAGGGAAGATGGTTAAAATTGATGGGAAGATGGATGGAGCCAAATACAGGACCATTCTGGAAGAAAACCTGATGGAGTCTGCAAAAGACCTGAGACTGGGACGGAGATTTGTCTTCCAACAAGACAATGATCCAAAACATAAAGCTAAATCTACAATGGAATGGTTCAAAAATAAACATATCCAGGTGTTAGAATGGCCAAGTCAAAGTCCAGACCTGAATCCAATCGAGAATCTGTGGAAAGAACTGAAAACTGCTGTTCACAAATGCTCTCCATCCAACCTCACTGAGCTCGAGCTGTTTTGCAAGGAGGAATGGGAAAAAATTTCAGTCTCTCGATGTGCAAAACTGATAGAGACATACCCCAAGCGACTTACAGCTGTAATCGCAGCAAAAGGTGGCGCTACAAAGTATTAACTTAAGGGGGCTGAATAATTTTGCACGCCCAATTTTTCAGTTTTTGATTTGTTAAAAAAGTTTGAAATATCCAATAAATGTTGTTCCACTTCATGATTGTGTCCCACTTGTTGTTGATTCTATACAAAAAAATACAGTTTTATATATTTATGTTTGAAGCCTGAAATGTGGCAAAAGGTCGCAAAGTTCAAGGGGGCCGAATACTTTCGCAAGGCACTGTACATATGAGATGAATAATTTAGGATATGTAAACATTATATTAGGTAGCATTGTTTAAAGTGGCTAGTGATATATTTTACATCATTTCCCATCATTTCCCATTATTAAAGTGGCTGGAGTTGAGTCAGTGTGTTGGCAGCTGCCACTCAATGTTAGTGGTGGCTGTTTAACAGTCTGATGGCCTTGAGATAGAAGCTGTTTTTCAGTCTCCTAGTCCCACCTTTGATGCACCTGTACTGACCTCGCCTTCTGGATGATAGCGGGGTGAACAGGCAGTGGCTCGGGTGGTTGTCCTTGATGATCTTTATGGCCTTCCTGTGACATTGGGTGGTGTAGGTGTCCTGGAGGGCAGGTAGTTTGCCCCCGGTGATGCGTTGTGCAGACCTCACTACCCTCTGGATAGCCTTACGGTTGTGGGCGGAGCAGTTGCCGTACCAGGTGGTGATACAGCCCAACAGGATGCTCTCGATTGTGCATCTGTAGAAGTTTGTGAGTGCTTTTGGTGACAAGCCGAATTTCTTCAGCCTCCTGAGGTTGAAGAGGCGCTGCTGCGCCTTCTTCACGATGCTGTCTGTGTGGGTGGACCAATTCAGTTAGTCTGTGATGTGTACGCCGAGGAACTTAAAACTTACTACCCTCTCCACTACTGTTCCATCGATGTGGATAGGGGGGTGTTCCCTCTGCTGTTTCCTGAAGTCCACAATCATCTCCTTAGTTTTGTTGACGTTGAGTGTGAGGTTATTTTCCTGACACCACACTCCGAGGGCCCTCACCTCCTCCCTGTAGGCCGTCTCGTCGTTGTTGGTAATCAAGCCTACCACTGTTGTGTCGTCCGCAAACTTGATGATTGAGTTGGAGGCGTGCGTGGCCACGCAGTCGTGGGTGAACAGGGAGTACAGGAGAGGGCTCAGAACGCACCCTTGTTGCCTACCCTCACCACCTGGGGGCGGCCCGTCAGGAAGTCCAGTACCCAGTTGCACAGGGCGGGGTCGAGAGGTTGAGATTGCATCGTCTGTGGACCTATTTGGGCGGTAAGCAAATTGGAGTGGGTCTAGGGTGTTAGGTAGGGTGGAGGTGATATGGTCCTTGACTAGTCTCTCAAAGCACTTCATGATGATGGAAGTGAGTGCTACGGGGCGGTAGTCGTTTAGCTCAGTTACCTTAGCTTTCTTGGGAACAGGAACAATGGTGGCCCTCTTGAAGCATGTGGGAACAACAGACTGGGATAGGGATTGATTGAATATGTCCGTAAACACACCAGCCAGCTGGTCTGCGCATTGGGGTCATGATAGGGGCTGCACCAAATGATTGATGTATTATAATAATTGATTATGCTTATGTTGTATTAATAGAAGGGGAAGGGCTATAAAGACCCTCCCCACTACATTTATAGGGTCCTGGACCACAGATTAGCAATATATGCATTAAGATTTAATACTGTTCCACAGTTCTTTTCTAGTCTCTGCCTCTTATAAGAAATGGTCTGAGCAGATGTGTGAGCCATTGCAGTCAAAACAGGGAGAATGCTCCTCAAGGCTAAAAGCGATACATAGAGACACAAACCCCTGCAGGGGAGTAAATAGATAAGAGACAAGTCAAACATACCACTGTAAACCACACGAGAATGGACAATTACTGCTGAGCCCTTAGAAAACACTGGACTATTGTTTTCTCCTGCAAGTTTGTATAACTGTATATGCATGGGCTTGGTCTCACGAGTAGAAAGTGTTGACTTAGGCAGTTACATCACTAGGGGTTGACTGCAAGCACATTAACCTCTAGCGTCCCACTTGGCCAAAAGCCAGGGAAAATGCAGCGCAGCAAATTCAAATAAAATGATACAAAAATCAAACTTTCATTAAATCACACATGTAAGATACTAAATTAAAGCTACACTCGTTGTGAATCCAGCCAATATGTCAGATTTTTAAAAGGCTTTTCGGCGAAAGCATAAGAAGCTATTATCTGATGATAGCTCAACAGTAAACAAAGAGGGTAGCATATTTCAACCCTGCAGGTGCTACACAAAACACAGAAATAAAATATAAATCATGCCTTACCTTTGACGAACTTCTTTTGTTGGCACTCCAATATGTCTCATAAACATCACAATTGGTCCTTTTGTTCAATTAATTCCGTCCATATATATCCAAAATGTAAATTTATTTGGCGCATTTGATCCAGAAAAAAACAGCTTCCAATTTGTGCAACGTCACTATAAAGTTATCTGTAAACTTTGCCAAAACATTTCAAACTACTTTTGTAATACAACTTTAGGTATTTTTAAACGTTAATAATCGATCAAATTGAAGACGGGTCTATCTGTGTTAAATACAGGAAGACAACAAACCAAGCTACTTTTCAAGTCTTGCGCAACTCAACAGTGTTACCCAGTTCCTAGATGGCCATACCTCTTCTTTGCACAAAGGAATAACCTCAAACAAATTCCAAAGACTGGTGACATCCAGTGGAAGCGGTAGGAACTCAATGAGAACTCACTGAACAGACAGAGACCTAAAAAATAAAAAATCTGAATGGTTAGTCCTCAGGGTTTTGCCTGCTACATAAGTTCTGTTATACTCACAGACATGATTCAAACAGTTTTAGAAACTCAGAGTGTTTTCTATCCAAATCTACTAATAATATGCATATCTTATATTCTTGGCATGAGTAGCAGGAAGTTGAAATTGTGCACGCTATTTATCCAAAAGTGAAAATGCTACCCCCTATACCTTTAGAAGTTAAAGCAACTTTGACCTTTTTTATTTTGCAGATCTTACTCTGAAACATACGTACTGTGTTTCCGTTGTCAACCATTGTCTGCAATTGCATTAATAAAGGTTTGATTGATTTACTTAAAGAAGATATTGTCCGATTGCTGATTTCACCAGTAAGCCAATGATTGACAAGGAACAAAGAACCTACCCCAACACTGTAATCACTGCCAAAAGTGCTTCAACAAGGTACTAAGGGTCTGAATACTTATGTAAATGTAATATTTGAAAAAATGAATGCTTATACATTTGCGCATTTTTCTTAAAACCTGTGTTTGATTTGTTATTATGGGATATTGTGTGTAGATTGATGAGGCAAAACAAAAATGTGGAAAAAGTCAAGGGGTCTGCGCAAATTCATTGGGTATAGGTTATTCACTGCAGTATTCAGCCTAATATTTAGGCAATGAATGGGTTATATACACTCAGTAGCGGTTTGTGGGTAAAATCAAAGGGGAAACCAAGCCCCCACCAAAAAGCCATTATGCATCCTAGGTGTTTTGATAATTGTGTTGTTTGCTCTATAACCAGTTAGTTCATATGCCTTAACACCACGATGTATAGACCTAAGGCCGAGACAATAAGAATAAGAATAAATTCAACCACACATTTGTTTCATTACAAAACCAGAGAGCAACATCTGTCTGGTGAAGTCCACAAAAACATATTGCATGTAACAAACAGTTACATGACCTACAGCATGATCAAGCAAGGTAATGTTTCTGACATTTTCGGACTACTAAACAACTTTTGATTTAGAACCAGGGAGAGTTATCACAAGTCACAAAGAAAAGAGGAGCTGCCTCCACTATTCCAGCACCATTTCAACTTCAACATTTCAACATCATCTAATCATCTATGCTTAGTCTAATATAGTGACAACTAAAATATACCAAAAACGATTAAGTCCAAGCAACGTAAGCTAAATATGATGTGGCTGTCCATGGTACTGATTTCTGTGTGAGTATGTGTGTGTCTGTGGGTGCGTGCGTAAGTCCAATAGAAAAAACATGTTGACTCACCCTACTTGTAGAGAAACGCCAATGCCATCCTCCTCTTTCATGTTGCCTAAACAGTCTATGACTCTGTTATACAGTACATGCTTTTAGTTTTTGTTGTCCTAGGCTACCAGGTTAAAATGTTTGCTCGCTAGACTCACCTCATTGGCAACGATGTGCCAGGCCAGCAAGTAAACATTCGCATACTATAGCTACATGTTGAACTTCCATCCTCTCAGGCCAGGGGCACAACAATGTATGAATTTATGGTTGAATCGCCGTTATAACCATTGGCCAGTATGGAGAATGAAGTAAAACCACAAGTCCAGATCCCTATCTCCCTCCATGCACGGTGGGCTGTCGAGCTCCCGCCTATCCTTTCAGCCTCAGTGCTCATGCAAGACCTGGGCTATTTACATTTCGAAGCGCCCCTAATTAACCATATATGGGCAGAATCATCCCTTTAAAGCCGATAGGAATATACAACGCTGTACTATGAAATAGCCTACAGCGCAACCAAAAAAACTTTGAATTAATAGAAAAATTGAGACTGCAATAGAGGTGCTACTGTCAGAGATTGAGTACAATAAAACGTTTTACATGGCTCGCTCAGTTGAGGTTTGACCAGTAAAAGCAAAAACATAGCTACAAAGAGAGGACTATTTGGACAATTCAATTTGCTTTAGCAATGGCAAATTTACTTCAAGTGAGTAGGCAACAATTTTTATTTTATTGAACCTTTATTTAACTAGGCAAGTCAATTAAGAACAAATTCCTATTTACAATGACGGCCTACCAAGAGTCAAAAGGCCTCCTGCGGGAACGGAGGCTGGGATAAAAAAAAAATACATCACGACAACAGGGACACAACAACAACAGAAACACATTATAACACAGCATGGTAGCAACACAACATGGCAGCAGCACAAACTGGTAGCAGCACAAATGTGGTACAAACATTGTTAGGCACAGAAGGCCAAAAAAGGTAGAAACTACAGTGGAGATAAAACTGTCTAGTTTGAGTCTTTTTTGCAGCTTGTTCCAGTCGCTAGCTGCAGTGAACTGAAACAGAGGACCGACACAGGGATGTCTGTGCTTTGGGGACCTTTAGCAGAATGTGACTCGCAGAAAGGGTGTTTAGTGGGTGTTGTATGTGGTCCCATGTGGCTCAGTTGGTCGCGCATGACACTTGCAACGCCAGGGTTGGGGGTTCGATTCCCACTGGGTATGCACTCACTACTGGACAAGAGTGTCTGCTAAATGACTAAACTATATGTGGAGGATGAGGGTTGCAGTTGTTAACTGAGTTAGGGGGGAGTGAGGCCTAAGAGGGTTTTATAAACATGCATCAACCAGTTGGTCTTGTGCTGTGTATACATAGATGGCCAGTTTACACAGGAGTATAGAGTGCATTGGTGAAAAATCTGATGGCTGAATGGTAAAGAACATCTAGCTGCTATAGAGCACCCTTACCTGCTGATCTATATATTATGTCTCTGTTATCTAGCATGGGTAGGATGGTCAGGAGCTGTAGAGATACTCTGAATGATCGACTATGAAAATAATTTACTCCTGAGGTGCTGACATGTTGCACCCTCTACAACCACTGTGATTATTATTATTTGCCCCTGCTGGCCATCTATCAACATTTTAACATATTGGCCATGTTCTGTTATAATCTCCACCTGGCACAGTCAGAAGAGGACTGGCCACCCCTCATAGCCTGGTTCCTCTCTAGGTTTCTTCCTAGGTTCTGGCCTTTCTAGGGAGTTTTTCCTAGCCCACCGAACTTCTACACCTGCATTGCTTGCTGTTTTGGGGTTTTAGGCTGGGTTTCTGTACAGCACTTTGTGACATCAGCTGATGTAAGAAGGGCTTTATAAATCAATGTGATTGATTGATTGATGGTCATATGAATCAGGGTTAGTTTGGCATCTGGGGTGAAAGAGGAGTGATTACGATAGAGGAAACCAAGTCTAGATTTAACCTTAGCCTGCAGCTTGGATATGTGCTGAGAGAAGGACAGTGTGCCGTCGAGCCATACTCCCAAACACTAGGCGGCTACCTCAAGCTGTAAACCCTCAGAGGTAGTAAATACACCGGTGACCTATGTTTTGGAGGTGTTCGGAACAAGATTAAGGACAGAGAAAGCTTGTTGGACACTAAGAAAGCTTTGTTGTAGAGCGTTTAACACAAAATCCAGGAAGGGGTCAGCTGAGGATAAGACTGTGTCATCTGCATATAAATGGGTGAGAGAGCTTCCTAATGCCTGAGCTACACAACATGACCAAAAGTATGTGGACACCGACTTGTTGAAAATCTTTCCAAATCGTGGGCATTAATATGGACTTGGTCCCCCCTTTGCTGCTATAACAGCCTCCACTCTTCTGGGAAGGCTTTCCACTACATGTTGGAACATTGCTGCAGGGACTTGCTTCCATTCAGCCACAAGAGCATTAGTGAGATCAGGCACTGATGTTGGGCGATTAGGCCTGGCTCGCAGTCGGCGTTCCAATTCATCCCAAAGGTATTCAATGGTGTTGAGATCAGGGCTCTGTGCAGGCCAGTCAAGTTCTTCCCCACCGATCTCGACAAACCGTTTTTGTATGGACCTCGCTTTGTACATAGGGGCATTGTCATTCTGAAACAGGAAAAGGCCTTCCCAAAACTGTTGCCACAAAGTTTGTAAGCACAGAATCGTCTAGAAGGTCATTGTATGCTGTAGCATTAACATTTCCCTTCACTGGAACTAAGGAGCCTAGCCCCAACCATGAAAAACAGTCCCAGACCAGTATTCCTTCTCCACCATACTTTACAGTTGGCACTATGCATTGGGGCAGGTAGCATTCTCCTGGCATCTGCCAAACCCAGATTTGTCCATCGGAGAACACCAGAGAATGCATTTCCACTGCTACAGAGTCCAATGGTGGCGAGCTTTACACCACTCCAGCTGATGCTTGGCATTGCGCATGGTGATTTTAGGATTGTGTGTGGCTGATCGGCCGTGGAAACCCATTTCATGAAGCTCCCGACGAACAGTTCTTGTGCTGACGTTGCTTCCAGAGGCAGTTTGGAACTTGGTAGTGAGTGTTGCAACCGAGGACAGACGATTTTGACAAGATACGCACTTCAGCACTCAGTGGTCCCGTCTGTGAGCTTATGTGGCCTACCACTTTGCGGCTGTGCTGAGCCGTTGTTGCTCCTAGACATTTCCTCTTCACAATAATAGCACTTACTGGGGCAGCTCTAGCAAAGCAGGAATTTTACGAACAGACTTTTTGGAAAGGTGGCATCCTATGACGGTGCCACATTGAAACTCAGAGCTTTTCAGTTTTCAGCCATTCTACTGCCAATGTTTCCTATGGAGATTGCATGGCTGTGTGCTCAGTTTTATATACCTGTCAGTAACGGGTGTCGCTGACATAGCCGAATCCACCAATTTGAAGGGGTGTCCACATACTTTTGTATATGAAGTGTATGTTGGTGATGTAAATTGAGAAGAGCGTGGGGCCTAGGTTTGAGCTTTGGGGTACTCCCTTGGTGGCAGGCAGTGGCTGAGACAGCAGATGTTCTGACTTTACACATTGCCCTCTGGCCATGGTTAATCCCTACCACATTCATGTGAACTCCTCCTTTTCTTTCCTATATTCCTTTCCTTTTTTCACCACTCCCTTTCACCATTTCCTAGCTTCCTTTCCCCCTCCCCTAACTTATTTTCCTTTTCCTCTTTACTGGCTGTGGTTAATTCATTACAAATACAATGCATTTGGAAAGTATTCAGACCCCTTCAGTTTTTGCACATTTTGTTACATTACAGCTTTTTTTCACAATTATTTTTTTCCCTCATCAATCTACACACAGTACACCATAATGACCAAGCGAAAACATGTTTTTAGAAATAGTTGAAAATGTATTAAAAAGAAAAAACAGAAATACCTTATTTACATAAGTATTCAGACCCTTTGCTTTGAGACTTGAAATTGAGCTCAGGTGCATCCTGTTTCCATTGATTATCCTTGAGATGTTTCTACATCTTGACTGGACTCTTTCGTACTGGTCCCGGTGGGAATCAAACCCACAACCATAACACATGCTCTACCAACTGAGTCACATCAACACAAACACTTGATGTCTCAAATACTCAAATACTGTATTGTGCATTGTTTTTTCTTCATGGTGATAGAAAGTCTACAGGTACAAACCTTGATGACCAGCCTATGTACAATACATTAATGTACAAAAAGTGGTTGTTTCCCATGTTATTTGATCAATACAAATATTTAATTTGATGTGGCTGTTTTGTGTCTTTGCCCATAACTTTGCAACTTCGGTATAAATGTTCGTTCTGGATTCCATTAGAATGACAATTGCAGAGAAAGGGCAACAACTCTTACAATTCCAGCTATTGAATCCTACAAGATACTATTCTTAATTATACAACTACCTTTTTGCCAAACCATAGATGCAGATTTATTTAACTAGGCAAGTCAGTTCAGAACAAATTCTTATTTACAATGACAGCCTACCCCAACCAAACCCTCCCCTAAACCAGACAACGCTGGGCCAATTGTGCACCGCCCTATGGGACTCACAATCACAGCCAGTTGTGATACAGCCCAGGATTAAACCCAGGTCTGTAGTGACTCCTCTAGCACTGTGATACAGTGCCTTAAACCGCTGCGCCACTCAGGAAGCCTATGCTACAGCCTTCTACTGTCTGCTAATATGAGTAAAAAGACCCCCAAAAATTTTAAACTGAGATTTAACAGATTTTTCAGGGGTTGCTGCAGCACCATCAACACCCCTACTTCCCCAGGCTTTGTTCCAATGTGTAGCCTTCTGTACACAATGACATGGTTTTGAAGCCTTCATTACAGAGAATGAGCTATGAAAGCTTTAAAATGTAACAGCACTGCGACCTCTAGCCTAGTAGGCTATAACTGCGTCAATATTGTATTTTGTTTGGGAACTTTTAGATCATTTGGTGAGATGTCACCAATGGATATTAGTGAGATGTTAAGTGACATTATCACTCCGGCGTGTCCAGACATAGAGGTGTTTGTGTTGGGGTCCCATCTGGAGATGGGTCACTAATGAAACCGACAAAGGTGGTTAAATCCATGCGTGAGCCCTGCCTCTGGATCGACAACGTGCACCTGGCAGAGACGTGACAATAGAGCCTGTAGTTGAAGTTCATCAAATCAGTGGGGGACAATTTAATCTCTAAAGATATGCAGTGGTTCTTCCTTTAAAAGTTGTGTCGTACTGCAGCACACCTTGCGGGATTCTATTGAACGTTATTTAAGTGTCAGCCATTGTTGCCATTAATGCTAGTTAGTGCTAGTTTGACAACCAGAGGGCATCTTTGAGAAGCATTTGACTTTTAAAAATATTGGCTGTACTAGTGAATTTAAAACCTTTTCTTGTAAAAACATTGATTTTAAGAAATGTAGCTGAATTAATTTGATTGATATTATGGTGTTTCTATTCCAAGAAAAATGAAAAACGCAACCCTCAGGGTTCCCGTTAGGAAAATAAGGCGCTGTACAATGTGACCGGTCGGGAGTAGGCCCTAATTGTAGTCTAACCAATACCCAAAATGGAGATTCCGTGAAAATAAAAATTGCATTGAGTTATCAAGACCAGTCCCCATGCTTGTCTCAGAGCGGTTCGAAACGGTGCTGTAATAAATTGCTTCAAGTCCTATTGCTTCTGTCTTCAATATGCTTTAAATGCCACAAATAATTGAACACACACATTTCTTAATACTCTGAAAAGGGTAATATGTCTCTCTCTCTCTCTCTCTCTCTCTCTCTCTCTCTCTCTCTCTCTCTCTCTCTCTCTCTCTCTCTCTCTCTCTCTCTCTCTCTCAACATGTCTTTGAATTGCACAGGCTCGAGGCTCTGGCCCTTTGTTTCCGACAGAAAGGGTGGTGCGCAGTGATTAATGATGCATAAATTACCACCTTGAGAAATACCAGGACAGAAGGCCTTACAATGTCACACCAAATGACCACATCCCGTCCATCATTCCCTGCAATCTAACTCATCTGCTGTATATGATATGTTTTCTTTGGGTATTATGAAGGGAAGATAGAAGAAGATAGATTAGAATATGAGATGGATGAGAGGGATAGAGTTCAGAAAGCGAGTGGTGAAGCAGGGGATCTATCCAGGCGGCAGCACTACCACTATTACTAGATCAGCCCCAGAATTATTAGCATTGGAAATACGCATGGGATGGTTTTCCATGTAGCCTAGCTCACAGTACTCTAGGCCTATTTGGAAATACTTGGATCAACAGTGAATCGGAATAATAACTTTATGAATAACTGTCTTTATTTGGTGTTGTATGCCTACTTGAAGGCCAATTACCTACCACCACATCACCTTTAATCCAAAGATGTTATGTCAACGCCCAGAGCAACCTGGTGGATGGGGTGTCATGCCACCCTGTTGGACACTTGATCGAGGTGACATGTCGCATGAACGAGATGAAGCGCATAACTGACTTGTATTTTGTTTTCACAAATAGTCCTCTTTAAAATATCCGATATCAGTCCTCTTTAAAGTGAACTCTGGGGTAAAAAACAGGCAGTTCTCTTTGTTTTCACACTGCCTTTGAATGAGGACTCAACTCATTTGCCAGTTCACTTTACTTATTTTGTAGTTTGAATCCTCTTTGCATTCACATTATTACGTTTAGAAAGGAATCAAGATCTTTTTCCAACATTCACTCAATGCACTCTGGGCTTTGATGGTCATCAGAATGTGTTAATGGACAGCTAGATATACCGTACCCACTTACATTTTGGAAGCTAAGATTGCATTTAGTTAAAAGATGAGACAATAATTGTGATCAGAAGATACTATTAACATGTACATATTATTGGTAACAGAATAAATAACAGAAGAATAACTAAAGATTATATAATGCTGTAGTCAAAAATTGTACACCCAATGTAGGCTATTGCCCCTTTAAGAGCTAGAATAGATTTTGTACCCTATGCAGTGATTCTCACCACATATGTTGGTGTCTTATCACACTATTCAAATCCTACAATCAAATAAACAGCTATCTTAGCCTATAGATCACATATTGAAAAACAAATAAACTGAACTAAAAACACACATTTTGGAATTTCTGTGCGTCCATGACAATCAATAGGCCTAACCAAAAACAGCACGTTTTTTCTGTGAACCTGCACATTATGATTTTATCTATTGTGAAACCAATGTGAGAGGGTTTATTGCAGTAGTCTAGTGCAGTGGTTCCCAAACTGTGGGGAGTGAGTGGTCTGCAGCCAGGAGCGCGAGGGCCCTATTTGGTAAAATACTAAGTCCATATTATGGCAAGAACAGCTCAAATAAGCAAAGTGAAACGACTTTGATCTATACACTGACTCGGTGAGTGCGTTTACAAATAAGTGCATTGGAGATGTCATAGCCACTGTGACTATTAAAACCTACCCTAACCAGAAACCGTGGATGGATGGCGGCATTCGCGGAAAACTGAAATCACGATGCACTGCATTTAACCATGGAAAGAGGTCTGGTGATATGGCTGAATATAAACAGTGTAGTTATTCCCTCCGCAAGGCAATCAAAGAAGCAAAATGCCGGTACAGGGACAAGGTGGAGTTGCAATTCAATGGCTCAGATACGAGACGTATGTCGCAGGGTCTACAGGAAATCACGGACTGGAAAAACAAAAACAACCACGTCACGGATACCGACGTCACGCTTCCAGACAAACTAAACACCTTCTTTGCCCATTTTGAGGATAAACTATCAAAACTGTGCCCACCCCCCTCCTTCTCAGTGGCTGACGTGAGTAAAACATTTAAACATGTTAACCCTCGCAGGGCTCCTGGCCCAGACGGCATCCCTAGCCACGTCCTCAGAGCATGCGCTTACACCAGCTGGCTTAAAGAAACATTTAAATGGCTACCTATCCCAGTCTGTTGTCCCCATATGCTTCAAGATGGCTAACATTATTCCTGTACCCAAGAAGGCAAAGATAACTGAACTAAATGACTACCGCCCCGTAGCACTCACTTCTGTCATCAGGAAGTGATTTGAGAGACTAGTCAAGGATCATATCACCACCACCTTACCGGCCACCTTAGACCCCCAACAGGTCCACAGATGACGCAATCGCCATCGCACTGCATACTGCCCTATCCCGTCTGGGCAAAAATAATACCTATCTAAGAATGCTGTTCATTGACTATACGCTCAGCATTCAACACGATAGTACCATCAAAGCTGGGTCTCAACCCCTCCCTGTGCAACTGGGTCCTGGACTTTCTGACGGGCCGCCCCCAGGTGGTGAAGGTAGGAAACAACATCTCCACTTCACTGACCCTCCAACTGGGGCCTCACAAGGGTGTGTGCTCAGCCCTCTCCTGTACTCCCTGTTCACCCACGACTGCGTGGCCATGCACCTGTACTGACCTCACCTTCTGGATGGAAGCGGGGTGAACAGGTAGTGGCTCCGGTGGTTATTGTCCTTGGTGATCTTTTTTGTCTTCCTGTGACATCGGGTATTGTAGATTGCCCCCAGTGATGCATTGAGCAGACCACACCACCCTCTGGAGAGCCATGCGGTTGTGGGCGGTGCAGTTGCCATACCAGGCGATGATACAGCCCGACAGGATGCTCTCAATGGTGCACCTGTAAAAGTTAGTGAGGGTTTTCAGTGACAAGACACATTTTTTCAGCCTCCTGAGGTTGAAGAGGGGCTGTTGCGCCTTCTTCACCACACTGTCTGTGTGCATGGACCAATTCAGTTTGTCAGTGATAAACTCAGGAAAAAAAGAAACTTCCTCTCATTGTGAACAGCATTTATTTTCACCAAACTTAACATGTGTAAATATTTGTATGAACATAACAAAACCCAAAAACTGAGACATAAACTGAACAAGTTCCACAGACATGTGACTAACAGAAATGGAATAATGTGTCCCTGAACAAAATCAAAAGGGGGGGGTCAAAATCAAAAGTAACAGTCAGTTTCTTGTGTGGCCACCAGCTGCATTAAATACTGCAGTGCATCTCCCCCCATGGACTATTTGCCAGTACTTGCTGTGAGATGTTACCCCACTCTTACACCAAGGCACCTGCAAGTTCCCTGACATTTCTGTGGGGAATGGCCCTAGCCCTCACCCTCCGATCCAGCAGGTCCCAGACGTGCTCAATAATGGGATTGAGATCCGGGCTCTTCGCTGGTGTAACGCTCGTCGTTGTAAGAATGGTCGGACCAAGATGCAGCATGGAAAGTGTTCATCATATTTATTTAAGTGAACCAGCAACAAAACAAAATAAAGAGTAACAAAAACGAAACCTACAGCTTTGTAGGGTTCAAAAGCAACAATACAAAATCAAGATCCCACAAACAACAGGTGGGAAAAGGCTCTCACTGGAGGCTTCGTGCGTGGAACAGGCACAGGACGTTCCAGGCTGGAGACACGCACTGGAGGTCTGGAGCGTAGAGCTGGCACAATGCGTCCTGGACAAAGGACCACCTTCGCATGGCAAGTGCGGGGAGCTGGCACAGGATGCACTGGGCTGTGAAGGCGCACTGGAGACACAGTACGTATGGCCGGCACAGTATATACTGGCCCGTGAAGGCGCACTGGAGGTCTGGAGCGTAGAGCTGGCACAACGCGTTCTGGACAAAGAACCACCTTCGCACGGCAAGTGCGGGGAGCTGGCACAAAACGAAACGTCCAGCTTTGTAGGGCTCAAAAGCAACAATACAAAATCAAGATCCCACAAACAACAGGTGGGAGAAGGCTGCCTAAATATGATTCCCAATCTGAGACAACGAAAGACAGCTGCCTCTGATTGGGAACCATACCAGGCCAACATAGAAATATACAAACTAGAGTATCCACCCTAGTCACACCCTGACCTAACCAAAGTAGAGAATAAAAAGGTCAGGGCATGACAGCTGGCCATGGCAGAACACTGACATTCCTGTCTTGCAGGGAATCACGCACAGAACGAGCAGTATGGCTGGTGGCATTGTCATGCTGGAGGGTCATGTCAGGATGAGGCTGCAGGAAGGGTACCTTATGAGGGAGGAGGATGTCTTCCCTCTAATGCACAGCGTTGAGATTGTCTGCAATGACGACAAGCTCAGTCCGATGATGCTGTGACACACCGTCCCAAACCATGTCGGACCCTCCACCTCCAAATCGACCACGCTCCAGAGTACAGGCCGCGGTGTAACACTCACTCCTTCGATGATAAACGCAAATCCGATCATCACCCCGGTGAGACAAAACCTTGACTTGTCAGTGAAGGAGCACTTTTTGCCAGTCTTGTCTGTTCCAGCGACGGTCGGTTTGTGCCCATAGGCGACGTTGTTGCAGGTGATGTCTGGTGAGAACCTGCCTTACAACAGTCCTAGAAGCCCTCAGTCCAGCCTATTGTGGACAGTCTGAGCACTGATGGAGGGATTATGCGTTCCTGGTGTAACTCGGGCAGTTGTTGTTGCCATCCTGTATCTGTCCCGCAGGTGTGATGTTCGGATGTACCAATCCTGTGCAGGTGTTGTTACACGTGGTCTGCCACTGCGAGGACGATCAGCTGTGAGGGTTGGGGGCTGAGAACAGCTGTGGGGGCTGAGAACACACCCTTGTGGGGCCTCAGTGTTGAGGATGAGCGGAGTGGAGAGGTTGTTTCCTACCTTCATCACCTGGGGGCGGCCCGTCATGACATCCAGGATCCAGTTGCACAGGGTGGGGTCAAGACCCAGGGTCTCAAGCTTAATGATGAGTTTGGAGGGTACTATGATGTTGAATGCAGAGCTCTACTTAATGAACATCATTCTTATATAGGTATTCCTCTTGTCCAGATGGGATATGGCAGTGTGCAGTGTGATGGCTAATTGTAATTCCCTTTTAAGTGAGTTGTTGTTTTGTTATCGTTTACAGATGCTTGATTTGTTTGCCCTGTGCGGTGTCTCCTGAGTGAGTTTGAGTCTTAGTGTTTCTTGTTTTCACAGTTTAATTATGTACCTTCTGTTGAACGTTTTCCAGTAAAGTATTCAAGTTTTTTCCTAAACCACTGGTTCTTCGTCTGGTTCTCTTCTCTGCTCCTGGATTCTACCTCACCATGTCACATAACACTTTTATTGATTTGATCCTGAGATGAATAGCTCCGCCCACCACATCCTCATGTCATGAGTGGAATGCTAGACCCTCTTCAATCTCTGAGCAGTGACAGCCAGCCATGCTTACCCTACTCTCTCATGTCTGCTACTAGCCGCCTCTCTCCCACTCATTTTTAATTACAATACAAACAGGGTTTTGTGAGGGACTCGGCACCTCATATATAGCTCATTTCGTTGGCCCTCGCTTGCCAAATCTTTTAGAGGAATGAGAGATTAAAAGTGTTAAAGACCTTAAAGGAGATTTCTGTGAAGAGGAGGGGAAAACTTTTGGGAGGTCACAACTATTTGCAATGTGATAGCCAGACTGTCATCATCATCATCATTGAATTTCTTAATTTCCCACCTTCTTCACAAACTTTAAGAGAGATGGCGAGTCATTTGGCTGTGTGTCATAATGGTTCATTGGCAGTTTGGGCTATATGAAGTAATTTACTGACAGCAGGTTGAGTGGTTGTATTAAATGCAGTCATTCAATGTTCAGATTGGAAATAGAGTTGAGCAGTTAATTACAGGGCAGACAATAGTTGTATTTTGCAGTTTATTTGAAAATGCTCTACCAACTAAAAGGCAAACATTTTCTTTGATATTCAAATGTATCTCATAAAAACAAATAATATTAGAAAGTATTTTAAATAGTACACAGAACAACAAATAATATTTGAAGGTATTTTAACATTAACATTTTCAGATTTTTTACATTTTATTAAATGGCTGCCAAATATTTCATGACGAAGAGTTGAATTAGTCTAAATATATCATCAAAAGCACATTTATCAAAAGCTCTTAAACATGAATCTTAATATAGCCTATAGTAATCTCTCATAATGAAATACATGAGAGACACGGAAACGTCTCTACATTAGAATAGACCAATTTTCCAGCTTCAAAATGACTAACACATATCATTTCATAATGAGTGAGACTTATAAGGTAATACAGTAACACTTGACATCAAGTTTTTATACATGTGTAGTAACTGATTATTACAATAGCAACACTGTTGTTACATAGGACTTTGGAAAGTGCTTTATGATAATGAAGTTATTACATGAAATAAGGAATAGTCATTATTCCTCTTGGGCACAGTAGTTACAAAAACTCTTGGCTCATTTCTATGCAGTTCAAATGCAATTATTATGTAATAACACACTTATAAAATGTTATAAAAAGATTGAATCGTACTATAGCGGCTCTGACGCTCGTCAGATGTGGCAGGGCCAGTAAACCATTACAGACTACAAAGGTAAGCCCAGCCGAGAGCTGCCCAGTGACACGAGCCTACCAGTCGAGCTAAACTACTTCCATGCTCGCTTCGAGGCAAATAACACTGTAACATGCATGAGAGCACCAGCTGACCTGGAAAAATGTGTGATCACGCTCTCCGCAGCCGATGTGAGTAAGACCTTTAAGCAGGTCAACATTCACAAGGCCACACGGCCAGACAGAATACCAGGACGTGTACTGCGAGCATGCACTGACCAACTGGCAAGTCTCTTCACTGACATTTTCAACCTCTCCCTGTGTTTTAAGCAGACCACCATAGTCCCTGTGCCCAAGAAAACTAAGGTAACCTGCCTAAACGACTACTGACTCGTAGCACTCACATCTGTAGCCATGAAATGCTTTGAAAGGCTAGTCATGGCTCACATCAACACCATCATCCCAGAAACCCTAGACCCACTCCAATTGGCATACCGCCCCAACAGATCCACAGATGATGCAATCTCCTTTGCACTCCCCACTACCCTTTCCCAGCTGGACAAAAATAACACCTATGTGAGAAAGCCATTCATTGACTACATCTCAGCGTTTAACACCATAGTGCTCTCAAAGCTCATCCCTGGGACTAAACACCTCCCTCTGCAACTGGATCCTGGACTTCCTGACAGACCTCCCCCAGGTGGTAAGGGTAGGTAACAACACATCCGCAATGCTGATCCTCAACACAGGGGCCCCTCAGGGTTGCGTGCTCAGTCCCCTCTTGTACTCCCTGTTCACTCATGACTGCACGGCCAGGCAGTTGTGACGACACAACAGTGGTAGGCCTGATCACAGACACTGACGAGACAGTCTATAGGGAGGTCAGAAACCTGGTCGTGTGCTGCTAGGCCAGCAACCCTTCCCTCAACGTGATCAAGACAAAGGAGATTATTGTGGACTACAGGAAAAAGAGGCCAGAGCACGCCCCCATTCTCATCGTCTGGGCTGCAGTGGAGCAGGTTGAGAGCTTCAAGTTCCTTGGTGTTCACATCACCAACAAACTAACATGGTCCAAGCACACCAAGACAATCGTGAAAAGGGCCCAACAAAATCTATAACCCCTCAGGAGACTGAAAAGATTTGGCATGGGTCCTAAGATCCTCAAAAATTTCTACAGCTGCACCATCGAGAGCATCCTGGCTGGTTGTATCACTGCCTGGTATGGAAACTGCTCGATCTCCGAACGCAAGGCACCACAGAGGGTAGTGCGAATGGCCCAGTACATCACCGGGGCCAAGCTTCCTGCCATTCAGGACCTCTATACCAGGCGGTGTCAGAGAAACGCCCTAAAAATGGTCAAAGTCTCCAGCCACCCTAGTCATAGACTGTTCTCTCTGCTACCGCATGGCAAGCGGTACCGGAGCACCAAGTCTAGGTCCAAGAGGCTTCTAAACTGCTTCTAACCCCAAGCCATAAGAATCCTGAACATCTAGTCAAATGCTACCCAGACTATTTGCAGTGCCTCCCCTCTCCTTTCACCCCCTCTTTACTCCACTGCTACTCTCTGTTGCCATCTATGCATAGTAACTTTAATAACTCTACCTACATGTACATACTACCTCAAATAATCGGTGCCCCCACATATTGACTCTGTATCGGTACCCCCCTGTATATAACCTTGCTAATGTTATTTCACTGCTGCTCTTTAATTACTTGTTACTTTTATCTCTTATTCTTCTGTATTTTTTTGGGAACTGCATTGTTGGTTAGGGGCTCGTAAGTAAGCATTTCACTGCGTTGTATTCGGCACGTGACTGATACAATTTGATTTATTTAGACGTTTTTGCCGAGGATGTTTTAGCTGCGCAATTTCATATTTAAGGTGCTAGCTGCAGTATTTCTCAAGTAAAAAAATGTGAGACGCATTGTCTTATGGTAACAAAGTTGGCTCTGATGGGCAGGTCTGTCTCACTGTCTATGCTACTGGATAGAGAGCAATCACCGCAGGTGTTCACCCCATGTTCGTGGGCTAATGGACATTGTCAAATCAAAACCCAACCGTCATGTACCCGTTGTGACGCAGGGATGTTCCGAAATGATCCTTTACACTGTAGTAAATTGTCACTAGAATAACTGTTTCTATCTCATATCAATGCCATATAGGCTGTTTTAAAAGGGATTAATTGATTTTTAAAGGCAGTCGCTCTTTAGTCCTTTTTTGGAATCTGTATTAAAATAAGTAACTATGTGATGCCTACATAAAAAAAAAAACTTTTCACAAACACACAGACATGCACGCACACACACTTGCCATCTTTGCTCAGTGCACACACCTTGTGAGGTGAGCTGCTGGACACAGACAAAATTAGCCTGGTCCACCTGAAGCTCTGGTTATACTGTACACCTTAAAATGAAACAGAGGGTGGCCAGGTCCAACCGGGTTTTAATTTGTGGCCCAAGACCTTTACAAGCCTTTTTCAAGGACCTCTATACTGCAGCAGGCACATGAACTTGTATACCTCTCCTTTAATAATAGCTTTTTAAATGAGACTTCCAGGCTGGTATCAGTATAGCCACCGGTATCAAACACAGCCCGCTCTCTAATACATTTATCATTGTTTATCTGAAAGGGAGGTTAATGCACTTTACAGGAACATTGTTCGTTACGCGTCGATCAGAGGTGACTCCCAAGGACTTCTCTACCATTGTCTTGCTAATGCAATTCAAACCTGTTTGTACAGCTGGGTTATTTCGATAGTGTAGAGATGTTTGTTTCTGCTGTAAGCTCCTCTTTACTTCCATGCCAGGGCTTTGACTGGTTGACCATGTTTACCCAGTGGAGAAGGTTAAGTTCACACCAGCCCACACCTTCATCAGTGCCAAAAGGGCCGGTTAAGTACACCAGACAGGGAGGAGAACACGAAAAACGACACTGTAAAAAATGATTTGTTGTTTCAACTTATTATTTCCAGCGATCAAGTTGCGTGGCCTTTTTCAAGCTCAGAGTACTTCACATTTCACGTTATCCTAGCTTTTATTAGATTCATTTTGACAAACAGACGGTTAATTTGATGTTTGTTAATTTAATATTTTTGAATCAACTTAAAACCTTTGTTATGTTAACAATAAATATGGAGTTCTAATAACTAAAGCTACATTATTGTTGACAAATAAAAGACAGTTAAGTCCACTGCTTCATTTTTCAGTCTAACTTACTATTCTCATTTGAATCAACTTAAACATTATGTCAACAATAAATCTTGAGTTAACTATAAAGCAACATTTCCGTTGACAAATAAAAACATTTCATCATGTCAGTATAACCAACCATTTTTAGTTGAATCTTTTTCCAATTTTGTTATGTCATTTTTAAATAAGTGATCATAAATAGTAACACAGTTATAACTAAATTTAAAGTTGAAATAACAAAATTGTCTAAGCTAGGATAACGTGACATGTTAAGTGCTCTGAACTTTAAAAAGACCACCCGACTAAACTCAGCAAGAAAGAAATGTCCTCTCACTGTCAACTGCATTTATTTTCAGCAAACTTAACATGTGTAAATATTTGTATGAACATAACAAGATTCAACAACTGAGACATAAGACATAAACTGAACAAGTTCCACAGACATGTGACTAACAGAAATGGAATAATGTGTCCCTGAACAAAGGAAGGGGGGGGGGGGGTCAAAATCAAAAGTAAAAGTCAATACCAGGTGCATTATCTGGTGCATCAAATACTGCAGTGCATCTCCTTCTCATGGACTGCACCAGATTTGCCAGTTCTTGCTGTGAGAGGTTACCCCACTCTTCCACCAAGGCACCTGAAAGTTCCCTGAAATTTCTGGGGGGAATGGTCCTAGCCCTCACCCTCCGATCCAACGGGTCCCAGACGTGCTCAATGGGATTGAGATCTGGGCTCTTCGCTGGCCATGGCAGAACACTGACATTCCTGTCTTGTAGGATATCACGCACAGAATGAGCAGTATGGCTGGTGGCATTTTCATGCTGGAGGGTCATGTCAGGATGAGCCTGCAGGAAGGGTACCACATAAGGGAGGAGGATGTCTTCCTTGTAATGCACAACGTTGAGATTGCCTGCAATGACCTCCAAATCGATCCTGTTCCAGAGTACAGGCCTCGGTGTAACGCTTATTCCATCGACGAAAAACGCAAATCCAACCATCACCCCTGGTGTGACAAAACCACAACTCGTCAGTGAAGAGCACTTTTTGCCAGTCTTGTCTGGTCCAGCGATGGTTTGTGCCCATAGGCGACGTTGTTGCGTGAGGACCTGCCATACAACAGGCCTACAAGCCCTCAGTCCAGCCTCTTTCAGCCTATTGCGGACAGTCTGATTACTGATGGAGGGATTGTGCGTTCCTGGTGTAACTCAGGCAGTTGTTGCCATCCTGTAACTGTCTCGCAGGTGTGATGTTCCTGCGGTGGACGATTGGTTCAGGCAAGCGGAGGAGACACGGGAAGCCGTCCGTATCCACCTTCAGCAGGCCGTGACTAGCCAGAAGGTTAATGCAGATCGCCACCGCAGTGAGACCCCGGTGTTCGCACCCGAAACCTGCCCCTCCGCCTGCCCTGCTGGAAGCTGGGTCCGCGGTTTGTGAGGCCATTTAAAGTCCTGAGGAGAATGAACGAGGTTTGTTATAGGTTACAGCTTTAACCCCTCGTTCCATTAGTCTCTCCTCAGGCCGGTGGTGGCTGGCCCGCTCCAGGAGTCTGAGGTGTAACAGTCACGACTTCCGCCGAAGTTGGTCCCTCTCCTTGTTCGGCGGTCGAAGTCACCAACCTTCTAGCCATCGCTGATCCTCTTTTCATGTTCCTTTGGTTTTGTCTTGTCTTGTATCACACCTGGTTCCAATCCCATTTATTACATGTTGTGTATTTAACCCTCTGTTCCCCCTCATTGTCCTTGTCGGGGATTGTTTGTTTGTAAGCATTGTGCAAGATATGTTCTGGTGTGCGATGGGTTTTGTACCCACTTTATATATTTTGGTTTTTGGAGTTTTTGAGCACTTATTAAACTGCTCCGTTTATACCAAGTTCGATCTCCTGTGCCTGACTTCCCTGCCACCAGCACGCACCATTACATACACGTAGCAGAATTGCACAAGTAATCCAATTTAAACTGATATAGTAAAATACTATTTACCAAATGTAGCCAAATCAGTTTCTTTCTTAATTTAATAAAATTACCATTTTAACATTGAGTGTGTGCGGTGCTAACCAGCTAGCTAACATGTAACATAGTGTCTAATGTCCTTGCTATTCTTGTGCTGAAAAGTTTTCATTATTTTTTACAAAGGCCACTTGTTAACTTACCCAATAAATATTTATACCGTGTAGGTTACCAAGTAGGTAAATAACATGCTAGTGGTTGTATTGTTTTAAAGGAGATACTCACCTATTGCCAAGCTACTCAATCCAGTTTAGAAACCTGTTGAATGCAGTAGAAGAGTTGCCAAAGCACGGTCTTGATCAAGCCACTTCCTGAAATGACGCCGCCGCCTATAAATTAACAATGAGTTCTAAAATAAATTGTGCTAGTGCGACAAGGCTTAAGTAAATAAAAAAAAATGTTTGAGTCTAAACATAGTACACTTGTTTAAGAATTGATTACTATAATTACAAGGACCAAGTACTAAACCAAATTAAGTTTGATCTATATTCCCTATCAATACGCAAACAAGGAGCAAACTCAAACAGAAACACTAATATCACACAATTGGACAGCTGATCTGATGCATTCTGAGTGTTTTTTGTAGTTAATCTATTTTATAACCAATTGGAACATTACACATATTACTTTCACAACATTGGCCTCACCAAACACCAACTGTTAGATGGCTAGCCATGAAAGCTTAGACCCAATAATAGGATCTCTAATACATGTACATGCATGGAGAAATAGTATATGTCAATCATTCTCCTACAGTTTAGTCAGTTAGCAGACACGCTTTTCTAGAGCGACTTACAGTTAGTCTTACTGGAATAAGCTATAGGCCTTAGTTACACATGTGTAGACCTTCATGCAGTAAAAACCTGTAACCCTCAGCTAACACAATATGAACCCATAGCCCACACAATTGACACAGTGTCAGAGTCGTGTGTTTAGGTGGCAGGGAAGTCGGGCGCAGGAGAATCAAACTGAATGAAATTGAGTTGTTTAATAACAATAAATGAAACATAACTCCAACACTAAATAACAATAAAACAAAGTGGGTACGAGGACCCGTCGCGCACCAATACGAACAAAACAACACTGAGCAAACAAACAAACAATCTCTGACAAAGACATGAGGGGAAACAGAGGGTTAAATACACAACAGGTAATGAATGGGATTGAAACCAGGTGTGTTGGAAGACAAGACAAAACCAATGGAAAATGAAAAATGGATCAATGATGGCTAGAAGACCGGTGACGTCGACCGCCGAGCACCACCCGACTTCGGTAGAAGTCGTGACACACAGTTAATGCTATGTGGCTCCATATTCTTTAACATTTGGTGCATTGGTGTCAGAAATGAGAAAATTAGAAATTGCATGTGACCTTTGCCCTCACAGACAAAACATGAATTTATTGGCTGCAAGGAATATGGGGGAAGTCACTCCAGAAAAATTGTACCAATCAAATTCCATTTAAAACAAACAGATCAACAAAATGCCAATTGTGACAATTGTTGGCACCCCAATAGGGATTCTTACTTATGAGCAGCTGTATTGTGGCCTTCCATGGCTCCCTTTAAGTAGGGTATAAAAATAGTTAACACGCATGGAAGATGCATTTTTCCTCAATCACAATGTGGAAAGGCAAAAACACTCACATATTCAAAAATAAAAAATTTGTTTCTGCTATTAAACAATAGGTACACTATTAGGGCAATAATTAAAACCCACACACCAGTACATGTGCACCGGAGGCAGTTGCACAGACCACTGATTTGAAATCTTGGTTCTGACTTAAAGGTTAAATGAACACATAGGTCTTAGCCAATTTAACTTAATTTTGTAAGTCCATTAAGTTAATGTACAGATTTGTTGTTATCCTGACTTGACATTTAAAGTCAAACAACTATTGTCTTTATTTAGTTCATTTGACTTATTGGATCTAATTTGAAAGTTGAGGGAACGTAAGACAATGTAATGATTTATAGTTATTATAACTTGCCATGTTTCAACAACGCAACTAGGATCTTGTTTAGTTTATTTCACTTATTAGTTCTGATTGGAAAGTTGACTGAGCAAATTGTTCTTTGCTAACTGAACTTGGTTTTTTATGTTTACAGTTTTTATTGAGTTAAAGTTAAGTTAATAAAGTTAACATTATTTGTCAAATCAACACATTTTGCACATTTAGTTGACTTGAATAGATGAAATAAGTTATTTTGACTTAATCTCCAAAACTTTTTTTTACAACATAGATGCTCCTAAATACAAAAATTACAAAATAAGTTTACTTGAGGCTATTCAACTGTATCTTTGTGTTGAAAGAATATGCCCATTTCTATGACAGTTGTGAATAACTAAATTTCACTGGATTTTAGAAGAAATTAAGAGTTTCTGGGTGTAGAAACGAGTCTTTCTCCAGCTGTATATTTCAAGTGGAGGCAAATGTTCCTGAATAATCTCCATTTAACTCTTATGCAAATCAGGAGCGTCTTTGAGTTTCACTGCCCTGGTTTCCCATAAATACCCAGAAGTTTGTGGCACCAGCTGCTGGCCCAACCAGAGAGGGGTCCTTGTGGTGTCACTCAAGGGCATCATTCGGTGACGCTGTCGCTTCTTTTACGGGTAACTTCCTCCCACTGACTGTTGAGTTTACTCAAGCTAAATGGAGTCTGGTCTCAGAGTGACAGGGCAGAAAATGAATGGAGGAGGTCAGGGAACATCACTGCCAGAGAAAATTACAGGAGGAGAGAGAGTGAGAGAGTGAGAGAGGAGGGAGAGATGAGATCGACTGATGGCTTTTCTGAGAAGTTGGGATTTTTTTGAATCGGTCTCTTTCGTGTGGAGAGAAATTAGATGAGTGAAAACAGCTTTAGATCAATTGCCTTTGGTCTGTCTGGGAGACAGTTTCTAAAAATACCACAGCTCTCCCCAGAAATCAGACTAGCAGACTAATGCATTTAGCGCTTTCACCCTCTAGGTTTCCCTCCATATTTTCCCCATATTTTCCACCTTTACTGGGTGTGTCTGGGCATCAACCCCAGTCCCTCAACCGCTGTGCCCCTTCACTGCTACCAGGGTCCTTTACTGGGTGTCTGGGCATCAATCCCACTCCCGCACCGCCTGTACCCACTGTGCTCTGTTCCCATAGTCCTGGGTGTTTCTGGGTATCTGCCAGCTGGATCAAGTGACCCTCACGCTGAAGGAGGAGCCAGGCGTGACTATGTTGGTGAACTTCCAGAAGGAGGGGGACGTGGTCAACATCTTTTCCGGCTACTACCGCGACCCCGGGCAGGATATGACCCCAGAGACCATAATACACCTGTACAGGGACTGTCGCCTGGGATTGTGGCTTTGCCTATCATGTGGATCCCCATGCTGGATGGGGGGCTCTGGGGTATGTTCAGGACTGCAGATGTGTCTCTCAAGGACCAGGAGAGAAGTAGACTGTAGATCAGTCATGAAGCCCTCCTCTTTTGCATCCTTGTGTGGATCTGGGTAAAGACTAATCAGAAAGGACGAGGATGCTACCCCAGAATGGTTTCCTGCTGCACGGTCTCCTGGAGAACGGTCACACGGTCTACGTTCACTGTAAGGCTGATGTTGGCCGCTCCACCACAGTCGTGTGCGGTCTCCTCATGTTTGTCCTGGGATGGAGGAAGCGGATGGAGCATTATTTTGTCACTCCCTGGAGGGCGGCGGTCTAAATCAACAAGGAGACACTGGTAAACGCCATGGGGGACTTCATGCGCACCTCTGTTTGCTACCTGGAGACATGAGGGAGGACCCCCGTATGATGTGGAGTGTTGCTGCCAAGTTGTGGGTGAGTGTCTGCCGTAGAGACAGTGGGAAAAAATATGCACACCCGGCATGATTTGTGCAGAAGATGCCAGAAGGTGAAATAACTTAAGTGAAAATAAACCTCTGCACTCATTTGATCTAATGCAAATTACAAGTTTAGATAACTTGTTGTCATAAACTGGACGATGCAGAGATACCCATAGGGAATTCTACTCGCTGTCGTTATACACTATATATACAAAAGTATGTGGACACCCTGTAGTAAAACGCCAAATGGATTTACCTCCTGGTCCTCTTTCCCTGTCTTACCCACCAAGGGTAGAGACAGAGATGACCTCACCTACTGAAATACCGGATTGGGCACAGCCACCAGAAGACGACTCAAGCCAACCAACTATTGAACCTGACTGGTGTCAGGAAGAATCACCCTCTGCCTCAAGTGACACCTCTGAATGGGAACAGCTGTTAGACTCATTGCTGATAGAGTAAGGGCACTGTCATAAACAGAGGCCCATATGCGCACTGTAAGAAAAGTATTTCCTCATTGTTGCTAGAGTAATAGGCTCTGTCATAACCAGAGGCCCATATATGCACTGTAAGAAAAGTATTTCCTGTTGTAAGATATGTCATCACCCTCTCTGCTCTGAGGGAATGGGAGGAGCAGCGGATCGGGTGCAGAGAATCAAAAGGTATATAAAGAGACATTTGCCATTACTTTGGCGCTGACTTCTTGAATTCTGAATTCATTTAGACAACCATTTGACTTTGGGTAAATTGACACCTGACTCAAATTACTTAAAAGATTCTAACTTGTTGGATCTGAGAAGTAACTCTCCGATATACCGTTTAACTATCGAGCAGTTGTTTTGTGGGTTTTACGCCAGGTGGGTGCTGATGCAAATATATCCAGAGAGTTCTTTGTAGCCTCTCGATTGAGCTCAGTATCACGACCTCGTTGCGGGCCACTGACTTTTTGATATTCCATTTGGGGCAGGGAATCACCAGCGGGTTCTCTCTCCAGTCTAACTTGAATCTCTAAATTTAGTAAACCACCGACTTCAAGTCAACCTCTCAGCCAGTAGAGGGGAGTCGCTACTAACTAAATTCAAAAAGAACTCTGACCGATTGAAACTCTGCTCCTGATCTCGTGGGTCTCCTCGTCATCTCTCAAAGGTAATTAAATAACTATTATAAGTATTTAAATATAGAGATAAGTGTTATCATTGTACCAGGCATTTTATAAGAGCATTAAGTCATTTGCATGTTTTTGATTAACGCTGTGTGTGACCGAGTAACAAATTGTGTATTTTGAAGTGTGTTTGATTGTAAAAGACAACAGAGTGTTTTCAAAAATAAACGGTAGTCTTATTTTGTCTCGAGTAAAAGGTTCTCTCAAAGACAGTTAACAGCACGGGAGATAACAACTCTGACACTCCCCGCTACCGGGACACTGGAAACGGGGATCAATGCTCTATGACAGAATGAGTTACCATTAAAAGACAAGGAGGAAGGTGTGTCCAGTAGTGATTCATTTAATTGTCTTATCGATCTATCTAAGTTTTATTTTTCAAGCGATACATAGCCGACGGGCAGAGTAGTGAGACTAAGTTGACTAAAGGTCTTCACACTTTAAACTAGATACATCACAGAGTGGAAACACTCAACCACAGGGAAATCATATAGAGACTGGTAGGACTAGTGCTTAATAACAACTCAAGGACCAATTAGTGGTGAAGCAAAGAGTCTAGAGGATAAAGGTGGGGTTCACACATCCCAGCTAGAGCTAGACCGTTGAGAGTGACAAGGCAAAAGACCTCTCTACGCGGACAACGCTTCGATATAGAAAGAGAGGCAGGGCTACAGGGCAGGGCTACGCGAGCGGTCCTGGTTATACCGAGATAACCTGAAGTATCAAGCCTTAGGCACAAGCCTAAGATCACCATGCGCAATGCCAAGCGTTGGCTGGAGTGGTGTAAAACTCGCCGCCATTGGACTCTGGAGCAGGAATTATGGTCTGGGACTGTTTTTCATGGTTCGGGCCCCTTAGGTCCAGTGAAGAGAAATCTTAAGGCTGCAACATACAATGACATTCTAGACGATTCTGTGTTTCCAACTTTGTGACAACAGTTTGGAGAAGGCCCTTTCCTGTTTCAGCATGACAATGCTCCCGTGCACAAAGTGAGGTCCATACAGAAATGGTTTGTCGAGATCGGTATGGGAAAAGCTTTCTGAACCCACACTACATGACCAAAAGTATGTGAACACATGCTTGTCGAACATTTCATTACAAAATCATGGGCATTAATATGGAGTTGGTCCCTCCTTTGCTGCTATGACAGCCTCCACTCTTCTGGGAAGGCTTTCCACTAGACGTTAGCACATTGCTGCGGAGACTGATGTTGGACCAATCCTCTCTCCTCTCTCGGCATGTCCAGCCCGCTCACTATCTCAGCCAACCCTGGCTCGTGGGAAGGTTGCTAACTTTTTATTTGGCTTAAGCAACAAGGCTCGTAATTTAACAATTGTATTCGTATTTACAGATGGCATACACACTTGTTATTAATTAAGGCACATGAAAGTTCACATGTTCCAGAAGGCATTTCTGCGCAAAAAAACACATTTTGATAAAATAATATTTTTTTTACGTTCAAACAGCTCTCCTGTGAAGTCGTGACTTGCGAAATAGGCCTAGTTTCCTGAATCGGGATGTTAATTCCTTAATAAATAACTCCAGGAACAATATTTGTACTCAAGTATGTAAATTGTTTTGCCTCAACTCTAGAAACTTTTAATCCTACCCTGTGATGTCACAAGCTAGGTGTCCATCCAACTGGTGACAGATTTTCATGCGAATATTTGAAAATCCTCATAAAATCCACATGAGCATTTTCCCACCAGAGATGTGTTTCCATCAAATGCACTTGTTGTGGATAAAAGGTTGTGCGCATTGACGCAGCTGCCTCATTATGAAGTAGATAACTGCTGTTTGACTTGACATGAAACTAAACTACAGTTTTAATCCTGCGGTGCTGCGCTTGTGCGTAACAGCTAACTATTATATGAGGTGTTTGTAGAATGCTGAGTCCCCTACTGACTGACATGAATGAGGCTCCAAATCCCTCTTCCCTGTCACTTTGCTAAACCCTAGGTTTAGCTGAAATGCATCTAAACACACCAAATGTTTGATTCTGGCACTTGGCACGCTTTGCATTCATTGTACAATTCATATGATACTTCACATGCTTCTCTTTTTCTTCCGATTTATCTAGATCCAATCAGTCCTGTCTGGCTGGTTGCATGGTTGGTCCGTTCTCACTGGTGAGTACACTATCTTACATTATTCTGGGGGGGTTTGATGCCAGCAGCCCCGCATAGGGCTACCTGCATCACAGCATCTGGGTTCGAGGATCATCCCTCAGAGATGAGGCCATTCCCCAAACTATTTTAATAAATATTCCTACTTGCATTTTGTCTCTGTTGTTCATTCAGTTATCCCTGCCCTCAATTGAATTAGGTGTAGATTAAACGTCATGTGAAACAAAATAATTGTCATCGACTGCTGGTCTTAGAAAAACATCTGTAGCACGTTTGATAGCCTAGTCTCTTGTGAGGCGGGCACAATTATACAAAGATATGTGTTCACAGTAACTCGGAAGTCTATTGAAATTAAGGCCAATGATGTCTCAGTGGGATCATAACTACATGGCCAGCGGGTAGGCCTATAAATTCTTAATTTCTTTCAAGTTGTAGGCTGCCCAGTGAACCACATTGCCTGAGCGTGAGAGCTGCATGTCAAACATCTCTTCTTATTGGTGCCTCCATTATGTACAGTACCAGTCAAAAGTTTGGACACACCTACTCATTCAAGGGTTTTTCTTTCTTTTACTATTTTCTACTTTGTAGAATAATCGTGAAGACATCAAAACTATGAAATAACACATGAAATCATGTAGTAACCAAAAAAGTGTGAAACAAATCAAAATATATTTTATATTTGAGATTCTTCAAAGTTGCCAACCTTTGCCTTGATGACAGCGTTGCACACTCTTGGCATTCTCTCAACCAGCTTCACCTGGAATGCTTTTCCAACGGTCTTGAAGGAGTTCCCACAAATGCTGACGACTTGTATGCTGCTTTTCCTTCACTCAACTCATCCCAAACCATCTCAATTGGGTTGAGGTCGGGTTATTGTGGAGGCCTTTGCATATTTTTTGAAGAATCTCAAATCTCAAATATATTTTGTGTTGTAAAAATTTGAAAATAGTAAAAATAAAGAAAAACCCTTGAGTAGGTTTGTCCAAACTTTTGACATGTACTATAAGTATATGTATTGCAAATTCGTAACATACTGAACAAACAGGAATTGGTAACATATCATACAAATTGGAATTTAACAGATATACGAAATGGATGAAGGTTATTGGCAAAATATAACATATCGTACGTACTATTCCATGGGCACCATGAGATGCAAATATTGTGCATAGAATGGTGTGTTTTCTTTTGCAATTTTGTATTACTTTTTGGGGGTTTTGGCTGCTCTAGGGTTTGATCACTGTATCCTGTGGTCTTGATGCAGGATCGCGATAAAGTCTATATTTTGGCTTGATAGCTAATCTGTCTGGAAGTAGGACGTTCAGTGACTGTTCTGGAAATGCTCCTAACCACTGTCAAAAATGTTATGGCTTTTGGTGCACTTTTCAGCAGCCGTGGCATCACCCAGGAGCTACATTCTATGCAATGGCGGATCAGTACCAGATAAGCAGCTCTAATGGTGTGACTCACCATTTAGAGAAGCATGTGTGGTGCGCTGTTGAAGAGCTCTATCTATCTATCTATCTATCTATCTATCTATAATAAATTAAGGGAGGTCAATGGTTGTTTACCATGTTACATCTACCCGAGTCCAGATTGACCTCCCACAAGATCATAAAGGCAGAGCCAGCCAATATAAGGGCTTGGCATAGTGGCCCATTGTTACATTTTGTATCTCCTTCTTTCGCCCTCCTCAGTCCATGTGAGATTGACAGGCAGACTAAATACAAGATAGATCTCAAAGGTTGTCTGTGACAAATCAATGGTCTCTTAACCTACCAAATGAATATAATATGCTATGTCATACAGCAGTGGTAGCCCACTGTGAGGTGCTGCCATTCAATGATACTTGAATGTTACCTTCTCATTTGAACCTCAGTCTGACTAGAGGGAGTAAGGTGTATTTTGTTGATATGTTTTGCCTGGGGAAATATTTTTGGTCTGAGCTCGAGCTTGTCACAAATGTTTAAATGTTCATCCACTTGGCTCTTTTAGCTCGGACCTGTCTGCGTTGGGATGGTCATTCCATCATCACGAGACGACGAGCTTATAATTCAGAGTTTAATAGTCACATGTACCAGGTTGCAGGTGTGATTCTAAGGTAGAGTGAAGATCCAACATGCAGGACAAAGTTAAATAAAATAATTCAAATTGTAATAAAAACAATAGAAATAGCACTATATACATCATACAACTGTAGCAGTGATTAATAAATAAATGTCCACTGGGGTGGAGGCAGAGTAAAGACTGTTAGGGGGGTGTGGGGGAATGACCATAGGGGGAGCAGCATGATGATTGAGGGGGTTGAATGCACATATAGTGCATTAAGAAATTATTCAGACCCTTTCAATTTTTTTTTTGTTACGTTACAACCTTATTCTAAAATGGATTAATACAAATGTTTCCTCATCAATCAAATTGAGCTAAGGTGCATCCTGTTTCCACCGATCATCCTTGAGCTGTTTCAACAACTTTATTGGGGTCTACCTGTGGTAAATTCAATTGTTTGGACACGATTTGGAAAGGCACACACGTCTATATAAGCTCCCACAGTTGACAGTGTATGTCAGAGCAATAACCAAGCCATGAGGTCGAAGGAATTGTCCGTAGAGCCCAGAGACAGGATTGTGTCGAGGCACAGATCTGGGGAAGGGTACTAAAAAATGTCTGCAGCATTGAAGGTCCCCAAGAACACAGTGGCCTTTATCATTCTTAAATGGAAGAAGATTGGAACCACCAAGACTCTTCCTAGAGCTGGCCGCCCGGCCAAACTGAGCTATTGGGGGAGAAGGGCCTTGGCCAGAGAGTTGACCAAGAACCCGATGGTCACTCTGACAGAGCTCCAGATCCTTGATATAAACCTTCTCCAGAGCGCTCAGGATCCCAGACTGGGGCGAACGTTTACCCTCCCACAGGAATATTACCCTAAACACACAGCCAAGACAACATAGGAGTAAATTCGGTACACGTCATTGAGTAGCCCACTCAGAGCCCGGACATGTACCCAATCAAACATCTCTGGAGAGACCTGAAAATAGCTATGCAGTGACGCTCCCCATTCAACCTGACAGAGCTTGAGAGGATCTACAGAGAAGAATGCAAGAAACTCCCCAAATACGGGTGTGCCAAGCTCGTAGTGTGATACGGTCTTTGACTAGCCTCCCGAAGCACTTCATGATGATGGATGTGAGTGCTACTGGTTGGTTGTCATTCAGTTCAGTTACTTTCCCTTTCTTGTTCACGGATATGACCTAGGGAGAGATTGACCTAGGGACCTAAACATTTTTAGATAACACAAAAGCCAGCTGGTCTGCACATGCTCTGAGGGCACGGCTAGGGATGCCATCTGGGCCGGAAGCCTTGCGATGGTTAACATGTTTGAATGACTAACATACGTCCTCAGTGGAGACTGCTTTCCTCGGCAGCTCAGGGTCATTGTGCTCGAACTTTGAGATAAAGGTGTTTAGCTCCTCCGGTGGGGTGATGTTGGTGACCGCGATGTAGCTAACTTTCTTTTTGTAATTCGTGATTGTTAGGAGCCCCTGCCACATACGCCTTGTGTCCGACAGGCTGAATTGCTCCTCCTCTTTGTCCCTATACTTGTGTTTTCGCCATCTTGACCGATCTGCATAGGTCGTATTTGTACAGTTTAAACCTAGCTATACACAGTGTACAAAACTTTAGGTTATCTTTCCATGACATAGACCAGGTGAAACAAGATGAAAGCTATGATCCCTTATTGATGTCACCTGTTGAATCCACTTCAATCAGTGTAGATGAAGGGGAAGAGACAGGTTAGAAGGATTTTTAAGCCTTGAGACAATTGAGACATGGATTGTGTATGTGTGTCATTCAGAAGGTGAATGGGCAAGACAAAATATTTAAGTGCCTTTGAACAGGGTATGGTAGTAGGTGCCAAGCCCATCGGTTTGTGTCTGTCAAGAATCGCAATGCTGCTGAATTTTTCACGCTCAATAGTTTCCTGTGTGTATGAAACATGGTCCATCATCCAAAAGACAATGTGCCAACTTGACACAACTGTGGGAAGCATTGGAGTCAACATGGGCCAGCATCCCTGTGGAAAGCTTTTGACACCTTGTGGAGTCCATTCCCCGACGAATTGAGGCTGTTCTGAAGGAAAAAGGGGGCGCAACTCAATTTTGGGAAGGTGTTCCTAATGTTTTGTGCATTCATCACTTTACCCCAGGACTCCCGAGTCAATTAAGTGGCCTGATTGCATCAGTGAGCCCAAATGCATGTCCTATGACTCGCATTTACGTTTGGTGAGTGGAGTGATGGCCCGTCTGTCCTGCTTTGCTCACGGATCCTCAGACGGTAGCTGCAGTGGGTGTCACCGGGTAGGCCCACAGCTGTTTTTGATTTGATGGGTCTGGATAAAGTGCAGTTACTCTGGGGCACCTGAGTGACATGCAAGTACATATGATGGAGCGTTGTTCTCTGTATCTGATGAGGCTCAGATGTGATATCCGCACTAGCCGAGAGCGCGCATTAAAATGAAAAAAATGAGGGGTCAGGAGGCTGGAAGAAACGGCATAGACGTCCCGAGCGGCAGAGGGAGGGGGTGAATGACTGCTGTGAATTATTAATAAATCTTTCGTCAGATAACAGTGACATTGCTTCTGTGAAGAAAACACACACATCCATGTTTATTTCTAGTCGATTTAATAGGCTGGTGCGTCGGCGAGGACGTAGCCTTGTACTGTATTATGTCTTCAGAAAGTATTCCCACCACTTGGCTTGTTCCACATTTTGTTGCATTACAGCCTGAATTTAAAATGGATTACATTTGTTTTTTGTCGCTTATCGACATACAATACCCCATAATGTCAAAGTGGAATTATGCTTTTTGAAATGTTTACAAACTAATTCAAAATGAAAAGCTGAAATGTATTCACTCAATAAGTAGTCAAACCCTTTGTTATGGGAAGCATAAATAACTTCAGGAGTGAAAATGTGCTTAACAAGTCAGATAATAAGTTGCATGGACTAGCTCTGTGTACAATGATGATGTTTAACATGATTTTTGAATGACTGCCCCATATCTGTACCCCGCATACAATTATCTATAAGGTCCTTTGGTTGAGCAGTGAATTTTATGTGCTGATACAAAGACCAAGGAGGTTTTCCAATGACTCGCAAAAAAGGGCACCTATTGGTTGATGGGTCAAACATTTATTTTTCTTATTATATATATATTTTTAATGACCCCTTTTTCATGATATCCAATTGGTAGTTCCAGTCTTGTCCCATCACTACAACTGTCCAACAGACTCAGGAGAGGCAAAGGTCGAGAGCCATGCGTCCCCCGAAACACGACACTGCCAAACCGCACTGCTTCTTGACACACTGCTCCCTTAACCAGGAAGCCAGAAGCACCAATGTGTCGGAGGAAACACCATCCAGCCGAAGACCGAAGTCAGCCGACCCGCCACAAAGAGTAGTCGAGGTAATTGAGGTAATGCGTACATGTAGGTAGAGTCATTAAAGAAGAGGGGGGAAATGCAAATAGTCTGGGTAGCCATTTGATTAGATGTTCAGGAGTCTTATGGCTTGGGGTTAGAAGCTGTTTAGAAGCCTCTTGGTAGCGAAGAGAACAGTCTATGGGTGGGTGGCTGGAGGGTGGCTCCAGGGTGGCTGGAGTCAGACAATTTTTAGGGCCTTCCTCTGACACCACCTGGTATAGAGGTCCTGAATAGGAGGAAGTTTGGCCCCGGTGATATAATGGGCCGTACGCACCACCCTCTGTAGTGCCTTGAGGTCAGAGACTGAGCAATTGCCATACAATCTCATGCTATCACATTAGCCTACGTTAGCTCAACCGTCCTGCGGGGGACCCACCGATGTTGCAGAGGTAAAATTCAAACTTGAAATGTGGGGCTGACATTGTTTAACTTGTTATGGCTGGGGGCAGTATTGAGTAGCTTGGATGAATAAGGTTCCCAGAAAAAACTGCCTGCTACTCAGGCCCAGTTGATAATATATGCATATTATTATTGTTATTATTATTATATTATTATTATTATCTCTGCCTCATTGCCTCATATTATTACTGCCTCATTGCCTGCATCCGTAATGGGTCAGCGGTCAAACGACAACCACTCATCACTGTCAAACCCTCCCTGAAACACTTCAGCGAGCAGGCCTTTCTAATCGACCTGGCCGGGGTATCCTGGAAGGATATTGATCTCATCCCGTCAGTAGAGGATGCCTGGTTATTTAAAAAAAATGCCTTCCTCACCATCTTAAATAAGCATGCCCCATTCAAGAAATGTAGAACCAGGAACAGATACAGCCCTTTGTTCTCTCCATACCTGACTGCCCTTAACCAGCACAAAAACATCCTATGGCGTTCTGCATTAGCATCAAACAGCCCCCGTGATATGCAACTTTTCAGGGAAGCTAGAATCCAATATACACAGGCAGTTAGACAAGCCAAGGCTAGCTTTCAGGCAGAAATTTGCTTCCTGCAACACAAACTCAAAAAAGTTCTGGGACACTGTAAAGTCCATGAAGAATAAGAACATCTCCTCCCAGCTGCCCACTGCTCTGAGGATAGGAAACACTGTCACCACCGATAAATCCACTATAATTGAGAATTTCAATAAGCATTTTTCTAAGGCTGGCCATGCTTTTGTCACGTTCTGACCTTAGTTATTTTGTTATGTCTTTGTTTGAGTATGGTCAGGGCGTGAGTTGGTTGGGGGGGGTCTATGTTCCCTTTTCTATGATTTGGGATTTCTGTGTTTGGCCTGGTATGGTTCTCAATCAGAGGCAGCTGTCATTCGTTGTCCCTGATTGAGAACCATACTTAGGGAGCCTGGTTTCACTTTGAGTTGTGGGTGATTATTTCCTGTGTCTGTGTTTGTACCATACGGGACTGTTTCGATTTTCGTTTGTTCATTCACGTTGTTATTTTGTATTTTTGTAGTGTTCAGTTTTATATATTAAAATGGCCACTTACCACACTGCACATTGGTACGACATCTCTTACTCCTCGTCAGAAGAAGAGGAGAGTCGTTACAGCTTTTCACCTGGCTACCCCTATCCCGGTCAACAGCACTGCACCCCCCACAGCAACTCACCCAAGACTTCCCCATTTCTCCTTCTCCCAAATCCAGTCATCTGATGTTCTGAAAGAGCTGCAAAATCTGGACTCCTACAAATCAGCCGGGCTAGACAATCTGGACCCTTTCTTTCTAAAATTAACTGCCGAAATTGTTAAAACCACAATTACTAGCCTGTTCAACCTTTCGTCCGTGTCGTCTGAGATTCTCAAAGATTGGAAAGCAGCAGCGGTCATCCCCCTCTTCACTCTTGACCCAAACTGCTACAGCCCTATATCTATCCTACCCTGCCTTTCTAAGGTCTTCGAAAGCCAAGTCAACAAACAGATTACAGACCATTTCGAATCCCACCATACCTTCTCCGCTATGCAATCTGGTTTCAGAGCTGGTCATGGGTGCACCTCAGCCACGCTCAAGGTCCTAAACGATATCTTAACCGCCATCGATAAGAAACAATACTGTGCAGCCGTATTCATTGACCTGGACAAAGGCTTTCGACTTTGTCAATCACCACATCCTCATCGGCAGACTCGATAGCCTTGGTTTCTCAAATGATTGCCTGACCTGGTTCACCAACTACTTCTCTGATAGAGTACAGTGTGTCAAATCGGAGGGCCTGTTGTCCGGGCCTCTGGCAGTCTCTATGCGGGTGCCACAGGGTTCAATTCTTGGACCAACTCTCTTCTCTGTATACATCAATGAGGTCGCTCTTGCTGCTGGTGAGTCTCTGATCCACCTCTACGCAGACGACAAGATTCTGTATACTTCTGGCCCTTCTTTGGACACTGTGTTAACAACCCTCCAGACGAGCTTCAATGCCATACAACTCTCCTTCCGTGGCCTCCAATTGCTCTTAAATACAAGTAAAACTAAATGCATGCTCTTCAACCGATCGCTGCCTGCACCTGCCCGCCTGCCCAACATCACTACTCTGGACGGTTCTGACTTAGGATATGTAGACAACTACAAATACCTAGGTGTCTGGTTAGACTATAAACAATCCTTCCAGACTCACTTCAAACATCTCCAATCCAAAGTTAAATCTAGAATCAGCTTCCTATTTTGCAACAAAGCATCCTTCACTCATGCTGCCAAACATACCCTTGTAAAACTTACCATCCTACCGATCCTCGACGATGTAATTTACAAAATAGCCTCAAATACCCTACTCAATAAATTGTATGCAGTCTATCACATTGCCATCAGTTTTGTCACCAAAGCCCCATATACTACCCACCACTGCGACCTGTACGCTCTTGTTGGCTGGCTCTCGCTTCATACTCGACGCCAAACACACTGGCTCCAGGTCATCTACAAGACCCTGCTAGGTAAAGCTCCCCCTTATCTCAGCTCACTGGTCACCATAGCAGCACCCACCTGTAGCACGCGCTCCAGCAGGTATATCTCTCTGGTCACCCCCAATACCAGTTATTCCTTTGGCCGCCTCTCCTTCCAGTTCTCTGCTGCCAATGACTGGAACGAACTACAAAAATCTCTGAAACTGGAAACACTTATCTCCCTCACTAGCTTTAAGCACCAGCTGTCAGAGCAGCTCACAGATTACTGCACCTGTACATAGCCCATCTTTAATTTAGCCCAAACAACTACCTCTCCCCCTACTATATTTATTTATTTAGCTCCTTTGCACCCCATTATTTCTATCTCTACTTTGCACATTCTTCCACTGCAAATCTACCATTCCAGTGTTTTACTTGCTATATTGTATTTACTTTGCCACCATGGCCTTTTATTGCCTTTACCTCCCTTATCTCACCTCACTTGTTCACATTGTATATAGACATATTTTTCTACTGTATTATTGACTGTATGTTTGTTTTACTCCATGTGTAACACTGTGTTGTTGTATGTGTCGAACTGCTTTGCTTTATCTTGGCCAGGTCGCAATTGTATATGAGAACTTGTTTCCATCCCCTACTACAACATTTTCCGTCACGATAGAACTGCCAAAGCGGGAGGAGTTGCAATCTACTGCAGAGACAGCCAGTTCTGTTATACTTTCCAGGTCTATGCCCAAACAGTTCGAGCTTCTAATTTTAATCTCTCCAGAAATAAGTCTCTCACTGTTGCCGCCTGTTATAGATCCCCACCAGCTCCCAGCTGTGCCCTGAACACCCTATGTGAATTGATTGCCCCCATCTATCTTCAGAGTTCGTTCTTTTAGGTGACCTAAACTGGGTGACCTAAGCTAGATGCCCTCAATCTCACACAAATTATCAAGAAACCCACCAGGTACAACCCTAAATCTGTAAACATGGGCACCCTCATAGATATTAGCCTCACCAACTTGCCGTCCATATACACCTCTGCTGTTTTCAACAGGATCTCAGCGATCACTGCCTCATTGCCTGCATCCTGCATCCGCGGTCAAACGACCACCCCTCATCACTGTCAAACGCTTACTAAAACACTTCAGCGAGCAGGCCTTTCTAATCGACCTGGCCCGGGTATCCTGGAAGGTTATTGACCTCATCCCGTCAGTGGAGGATTGCTGGTTGTTCTTTAAAAGTAATTTCCTCACGATGCCCCTTTCAAAAAATGTAGAACTAAGAACAGATACAGATATATATTGGTTCACTCCAGACCTGACTGCCCTCGACCAGCACAAAATCGTCCTGTACTGCACTAGCATCGTATATTCCTAGCGATGTGCAACTTTTCAGGGAAGTTAGGAACCAAAACACACACAGTTAGGAAAGCAAAGGCTAGCTTTTTCAAACTGAAATTTGCATCCTGTTGCTCTAACTCCAAAAAGTTAAATCCACAATAATCGAGAATTTCAATAAGCATTTCTCTACGGCTGGCCATGGTTTCCTCCTGGCTACCCCAACCCCGGCCAAAAACTCTGCACCCCCTGCAGCGACTTGCCCAAGCCTCCCCAGTTTCTCATTCACACAAATCCAGATTGCAGATGTTCTGAGAGAGATGCAAAACCTGGACCCGTACAAATCAGCTGGGCTAGACAATCTGGACCCTCTCTTTCTAAAATTATCTGCCTCTCTTTCGTATCATCCGAGATTCCTAAAGATTGGAAAGCTGCCACGGTTATCCCCTTCTTCAAAGGGGGCGACACTCTAGACCCAAACTGTTACAGACCTATATCCATCTTGCCCTGCCTTTCTAAAGACAAGTTAACAAACAGATCACCGACCATTTTGAATTCCACCGTACCTGTGCAAGGTATGTCTCACTGGTCATCCCCAAAGCCAACACTTCTTTTGGATGCCTTTCTTTCATTATTTCACTGAAGTTGGAGACATATCTCCCTCACTAACTTTAAGCATCAGCTATCTGAGCAGCTTACCGTTCACTGCAGCTGTATACAGCCCATCTGTAAATAGCCCATCCAACTACCTACCTCATCCCCATATTGTTTTTGCTTTACTTTTTTTGCTCTTTTGCACACCAGTATTTTTACTTGCACATCATCATCTGCTCATTTATCACTCCAGTGTTAATTTGCTAAATTGTAATTACTTTGCTAATATTGACCTGTTTATTGCCTTACCTCCTTACTCCATTTGTACACACAGTATGTAGATTTTTCTATCTATTGTGTTATTGACTGTACTTTTGTTTATCCAATGTGTAACTCTGTGTTGTTTTTTGTCGCACTGCTTTGCTTTCACTTGTTCAGGTTGCAGTTGTAAATTAGAACTTGTTCTCAACTGGCCTACCTGCTTAAATAAAGGTGAAATAAAAATAACAAAAATATTGGTCTGACTACATGTATCTGTAATCTATTGATGTGACTACATTTATCTGCTGTTTGCGATTTGAATTGAAGACCACCTGATCTAGATCCGCTGGGCTCCTCCCACCCTCCTGTGGTCCAGTTGTGTTTACACCTATGAACAATTAAAATAACATGATGCAGAACGACACAATATAGGACAGGTATAAGCATCCACCTAATTATTATTATTAATAATAATGGAAAATATGCTTAACAACACAGCAACCACATTGTTTGGCTTTTAATCTGTTTTACAATAGTACTTTAACTGCAAAGGAAAGGCCAAATTCTCTGACAACTCCAGTTCGCACGACAAACTGTTGCGCTCCACTATTGGCCAGGTGCTGCACCTCCTTTTGTTCTTACATTTTTCTTCAAGATGATGACAACAGCTTCCACCCCAATAACATATTAATAAGAATAACATTTATTAAACTACATAAGGAGGAACCAAACATTACATGTATTTTATAAGAACTAGTTAATTGTACACTTTTTATACTGAAAACAAATGACTAATTACATTTCCTGTAACACATAATCATTCTGTCTAAGTAATCTCTGAACCTATAACCTCTTCTATTCTTTCATACTTTAAAAAAAATCTTACCCTATGTGAGGTTCTAAAACAGTAACACTTTATTACAGCCCACACTTATCAGGGACAAATTAGCAGCTTTTAAGTAAGAGCCAATAGCTGCAAGGTCACTGGTTCAAACAACTGGAGGGTTGCTGAAATCAAATTTAAGTAAAAGCTAATACGGTTCCAGTAAACTACCTATGAAACACTTAAACTACAAATGAGTGGCTGAAAATTGTGGGCTCAAATATAGTGTTAGTGTAAGGGTTTTTGTCCTCTTCTGAGGAGGAGTAAGAGATGTCGGGCCAATGTGCAGCGTGGTAAGTGTCCATTTTAATAATAATACTGAACACTACAAAATTACAAAACAACAACGTGAAATGAACAAACTAAAATCGAAACAGTCCCGTGTGGTACAAACACAGACACAGGAAACAAACACCCACGCAACACAGGCGGAAAAAGGCTACCTAAGTATGATTCTCAATCAGAGACAACTAACGACACCTGCCTCTGATTGAGAACCATACCAGGCCAAACTCAAAACACAACATATAAAAACAAACATAGACAACCCACCCAACTCACGCCCTGACCATACTAAAACAAAGACATAAATAAAATAACTAAGGTCAGAACGTGACAGTTAGGCTGCCACCCTAACGGTTGCATCCCCGGTTATAGGAATCGGGTCCTTTTTAGTTTTTGTCCAGAGAAATTCGACAGTGTAAATTAATAGCATCACAAAGAGGTTTATTTCCAACATGACAGCGGGTACAACATAGCTGTAAGACAGCTGAACAATTAATCAAATGGCCAACTGGACTGTTTACATTGACACCGTTTTTACACTGCTGCTACTCGTTGTTTATTATCTATGCATCTATGTCACTTTACTCCTAACCTGTACCCCCACACAATGACTCGGTACCGGTACCCCCGTATATAGCCTAGTTTTTGTTATTTTATTGTCTTACTTTTTATTTTGTTGTGTTACTTTAGTTTATTTTAGTAAATATTTTCTTAACTCTATTTCTTGAACTGCATTTTTTGGTTAAGAGCTTGTAAGTAAGTATTTCACGGTAAGGTCTACAACCTGTTGTATTCGGCGCATGTGACAAATAAAGTTTGATTTGATCATTCCTTGCACCAGGCTACGCTCCAATAGGATACAGTATGTTGCTTTTAGCAGTGCAGCCCCGCAAAATAGCACACAAAATGTATAAAAACTGGCGGCAATCTCCGGTTTATTGTACAGATGCAGTGGTACAAGACCATTGGTGCTCTTGCTCCAGCGTCACAGGATACCTTGACAGACCTAGGGCGAGCTCATCATGTTGTTTCACTATTTAACCATATATTCAACTGACTAACAGGCCAGATACAGTAGGTTATAAACACGTGACCCATGACTCTATCAATTTTATAAAGATATAGGCCACATAATATTATACGCCATTAAGCAGACACTTAAGCGACTTAGTCATGCAACTTAGTCATGCATAGCTTAACCTCTTTCTAAATATGTTGGAAAACAAATTGCTTTATGTAATGAAGAGTACATGTCTAATAAAACAATTCACTTTTAAAATTGTTCTCTCATTAAACATTACAGAATACACAAGTCGACTGTTTTATTGGTGCGACATGCGTCACCTCACTGTGATTGCGCCCAGGTGCATCACGTTATTGGTGGGTGGGGTTTTCCCTATACATTTCCAGTGTTTCCCAGTGGCCAGAAGATTCCATTATTTGTGAAGGTTGGAGTGCCTTGAGAGGACAAGAGAAGTGAAGGTGACTTTCCAGCACTGGCAGCCTGGTAGTTGAATCGTAAGTATGGCAAAATGATGACCTCCTGCCAGGATCCGCCTCCTTAAAACTATGCACATTGTATGTACTGCTGTTTCTAATTCAAAGTAAAAGATATATATATATATATATATATATATATATATATATATATATATATATATATATATATATGTGTGATAGGATCACAGTATGAGCGTTAGCACTGAAGATTGTGTGATATTACGGCTCTCCAATGGTGATTATAGAGATGTGACTCTAATATTGGTGCTGAAAGATATTTGTGCTTCAGAAAATAAATATGTTGTCTATTTGAAATATATCCCAGGCACATCAGATACAACTAATTGCGTTATGCTGTATCAAGTGCTTGTGAGTCGTTGGCCAGTCAATTCAGGTGTGAATTGACTACCTCTGCCCGGGCTGGATAAAAATGATTTCTTACTGATCACTTGGACACGAATTTGGAAGCAAAGCAACACTTTGTACTTACAGCTATGCAATTACAGTCTAGCGGTTGTTAGAGAACAGCACATTTCCAGCCAACATGTTTCAGAACAATGTTGAAACTGCATTTATTACTGTGTACTAGTTATGTAGGTTTGAGGGCAGCTTGATGTAGTGTGATTAGATACAATGTCATTACTACTTACTGTAGGCATCCATCTCACAACTGCTGAATGATTATCGATTGATAAGTGATTTTTAGTGAACCACAGTTTTAAGTAATAGATTTCTGAATACATTTCACGTATGATTCAAACCATGGACTTCATTCCTGTAAATCAATCATTAATGTGCAAAAACCTTCCTTAACCATGAATACTCATTGTCAGTAGAATCCATATTCCTCCTACCCCTGGGCGAGATCAGGCAACATCATAAAGTTCACTTCCACTGCTATGCTGATGACACCCAGCTCTACCTCTCCACCAAACCCACCACTTCCCTCCCTCATCAGCTGCCTTCACGACATCCAGAGCTGGACGAGCATAAACCTCCTCAAACTCAACAAGACAGCGGTCATGCTCATCAGCTCCAAATCCACTCTCTCCAAGCATCACCACAGATGGTCTCCCGTTCCTTTTGTGAACACAAGTCAAAAGCCTCGGCGTCTCCCTGGATAGTTCCCTCTTTCAAACCCCACATAAAAACCAGCACCCGGACAGCATTCTTCCACTCCTGCACCGAAACCCTCACCCATGCCTTCATGACTACCCGACTAGTCTTCTGTAACACATCCCCACCAAACTCATCAAGAGACTCCAGCTAGTTCTGAACTGTTGCCAGAATCCACACCAGCGGCAGATCAACTGAACACATCCAACCAATCCTGGCTCCATGTGCAATCCTGTGTTAACTTTAAAATACCCTTCCTCACCTACAAAGCCCTCCACAACCTGGCACCCACCTACCTCACTGATCTTCTTCCAGTCTATGCCCCCTCCCACTCCTCCTCTGCTGGTCTCCTTGTATCCCCCCCCATTCCACCATGGGTGCCCGGGACCTTTAGCTCCTATTCCCAACCCTTCCATCTTAAACCAAACCCTTACCCTAAACCGGGTAAGCCAAACCCTTACTCTAAACAGAGTTTGTACACTCTTCCCAACCCATCCCTCTTTTTATCTGTCCTATTTTGTCCTATTTTGTCTGTACCTTTGTTTAAATTTTATATTGCACTGTTGATTGATGCATATGATTTTTATGACATTGTTTGCACTTCATTTTATGTAGGGCTACTTTTAATGTAAGATGTCCTGAGTGTCCTAAATTATTATTATTAGTGAATCGGGGGGACACACACCTCAAAAGATGTTGTTGTCCAGTTAATATCATTGTTTTGGTAATACTCTTACTTTAAAAACGCCCGTTAAGAATAATCCAGCAGGAAACAGTCTTATTTTAAATATATCATATATTTCGGACTAAAAAAGGATTACTGTGGAAAGAAGCATTATGGAATGCAAAGGTGAAAGTGATAGAGTAATTCTCAACATTTCACATCAAAATGGAGGGCTACATTTTTTATGTTGGAATCAACATTAATCTGAGAATACATACCTTCCCCTTCAGTACCACTGAGCAAAACAAGTTATAAATCAAATTGTATTTGTCACATGCGCCAAATACAACAGGTTGACCTTACAGTGAAATGCTTACTTACAAGCCCTTAACCAACAATGCAAATAATTTAAAAAATAAGAGAAGAACAAATAATTAAAGAGCAGCAGTAAATAACAATAACACGGCTATATACAGGGGGTACTGGTACAGAGCCAATGTCAGGGGGCACCAATGTCGAGGTAATTGTAGGTGGAGTCATTAAAGTGACTATGCATAGATAATAACAGAGAGTAGCAGCAGCGTAGAAGGGGGGGGGGGCATTACAAGTAGTCTGGGTAGCCATTTGATTAGCTGTTAGCTGAGGGTGGAATAGGTTTTATAGCCCTCTTCACGACTGTCCTGGTGTGCTTGGACCATGTTAGTTTGTTGCTGATGTGGACGCAAGGAACTTGAAGCTCTCAACCTGCTCCACTACAGCCCAGTCGATGAGAATGGGGGCATGTTCAGTCATCCTTTTCCTGTCATCCAAAATCATCTCCTTTGTCTTGATCACGTTAAGGTTGTTGTCCTGGCACCACACGGTCAGATCTCTGACCTCTTCCCTATAGGCTGTCTCCTCGTTGTTGGTGATTAGGCCTACCACTGTTGTGTCATCACCAAACTTAATGATGGTGTTGGAGTCGTACCTGGCCGTGCAGTCATGAGTGAACAAGGAGTACAAGAGGAGACTGAGCATGCACCCCTGAGGGGCCCACGTGTCGAGGATCAGGTTGCCAGATGTATTGTTACCTACCCTTACCACCAATGGGCAGCCCGTCAGGAAGTTCAAGATCCAGTTACAGAGGGACTGTAACGGCTGTCGTTGGTGGAAGAAGAGGAGGACCAATGCGCAGCGTGGTAAGTGTCCATTATTTGAATAAAACAACTGAACACTGAACAAAACAAAAAAAACGACAAACGAACAGTCCTGTAAGGTGACGAAAAACACTAAACAGAAAATAATTACCCACAACTAAAATGGGGAAAACAGGCTACCTAAGTATGATTCTCAATCAGAGACAACGATTGACAGCTGCCTCTGATTGAGAACCATACCAGGCCAAACAAAGAAATACAACAGACTACCCACCCCAACTCACGGGGTCCTTAGCTTAGTGATGAGCTTCGTGGGCACCATGGTGTTGAACGCTGAGCTGAAGTCAATTAACAGCATTCTCACATAGGTGTTCCTTTTGTCCAGGTGGGAAAGGGCAGTGTGGAATGCGATTGAGATTGCGTCCTCTGTGGATCTGTTGGGGCAAATTGGAGTGGGTCTAGGGTATCTGGGAGGATGCTGTTGATGTGAACCAAGACCAGCCTTTCAAAGCACTTCATGGCTACCGAAGTGAGTGTTATGGGGCAGGAATCATTTTAGGCACGTTACCTTTGCTTCCTTGGGCAAAAGGACTATGGTGGTCTGCTTGAAACATGTAGATATTACAGACTCAGTCAAAGAGAAGTTGAAATGTCAGTGAATACACTTGCCAGTTGGTCTGCGCATGCTTTGAGTACAGGTCCTGGTAATCCGTCTGGCCCTGTGGCTGTGAATGTTGACCTGTTTAAAGGTCTTGCTCACATTGGCTACCGAGAGCGTTTTCACACTGTCGTCCAGAACAGCTGGTGGTCTCGTGCATGCTTCAGTGTTGCTTGCCTCGACGCGAGTATAAAAGGCATTTAGCTCGTCTGGTATGCTCGGGTAACTTTTCAAGCTTTGCCACATCCGACGAGCATCAGAGCCGATCTTAATCCTCTATTGACGCTTTGCTTGTTTGATGGTTCGTCTGAGGGCATAGCGGGATATCTTATAAGCGTCTGGATTAGTGTCTCGCTTCTTGAAAACAGCAGCTCTAGCCTTTAGCTCAATGCGGATGTTGCCTGCAATCCATGGCTTCTGGTTGGGATATATACATGCGGTCACTCTGGGGATGGTCGGCGATGCACTTATTGATGAAGCCAATGATTGAGGTGGTATACTCCTCATTGCCATTGAATGAATCCTGGAACATATAGAGTTAGTTGAGTGCGGTCTCAGTGCAAGCGTCGGTTTGTGGTGGAAAATAGACGGTTACGAATAATATAGATGAGAATTATCTTGGTAGACAGTGTGGTCTGCAGCTCAGGTACTCTACCTCAGGTGAGCAATACCTCAAGACTTCTTTAATATTAGACATCGCGCACCAGCTGTTATTGACAAATAGACACACAACCCCACCCCTCGTCTTACCAGATGTAGCTTCTCGGTCCTGCCGATGCGTGGAAAATCCCCCCAGCTCTGTATTATCCATGTCGTCGTTCAGCCACGTTTCGGGGGAAACAAAAGATATTACAGTTTAATTTCCCGTTGGTAGGATAATCTTGATTGTAGATCATCGATTTGATTTTCCAATGATCCTACGTTGGCCAATAGAACGGATGGCCGTGGAAGTTTACTCGTTCGCCTACGAGTTCTCAGAAGGCAGCCCGACCTCCGCCTCTTTTTTTCCCTCAGTCTTTTCTTCACGCAAATGACTGGGATTTTTCCTGTTCCCGGGAAAGCAGTATATCCTTCATGTCGGACTCGTTGGATTCGTTAAAGGAAAATATTATTCCAGGTCGAGGTGAGTAATCGCTGTTCTGATGTCCAGAAGTTATTTTCAGGCATAAGAGACGGTAGCAGCAACATTATGTACAAAAGAAGTTAAATGTTTTTGTTAGAAACAACTATAAAAATAGCTCAGTTGGTTAGGAGCACGTAAAATGTCAGCCATCCTCTCTGGCACACGCAAACAATAGCCTAATGTGTCTTGGGGGTGGTACAGAGTGCAAGTCATGATGAGAAGGGCCCCACTCTGTGGAACTGGCCCTAGGCACTTCTCTTCAGCAGAATAAATTGCAGAACCTGTTTTCTAGAGGGCCCTTTATGAGAAAAATACAACATAGGCCCGACACAAATGATGCATTGTTGAAAAATGCCTCTTCTGGAAGGTATTCAGAACGTTGACGCTGCCAAAATCACCACCTCCTGTTCATTTCAACGCTCTAATGCTCAACTCATTTGAAGTACATTACCGTTCATCAAAGGGAAAGGGAAAAGTGTGGTAGATGGAGGGAAGAAATGGATGGAGAGAGTCATTTTCTTTGACAAGCCTCCACCTCAATCAGTGGCTGGCCACTGGAGTCCCAGGTAGGCTCTTGTGTAGAATCCGTCTTGGCTGTCAATAACTGTGTGTTGTCCACTCCGTCTTACAGACTGCCAGCACTCATTGATGGGTCTGCAGAACATGTCCTAATATGGATGTGAGAGGGGACCGCCTGACCCCTGCAGAAGGCAGTGACTAGTGTGTTTGTATGGGTGTGGGTGTCTACGTTCGGGCAGGTGTGGGCACACATGTCTGTAAGGGAGAGATTCCTTATGTGTTGGCATAAATGTGTATTTTTTTGTGTGTGATGTGTATGTGAATTCACTAACAAACAAGTTGCTAGATGAACTCACCCACCACCTTCATGTATATGTGTATATATATAGTGTGTGAAATTAAATCATGCTATGTTTAACCACATGTTCATTCACTCTGTCAGACATGTTATTTGTCCTCACCAAGCCAGACTTGACAGCACACTAACTTTGCAGGTTGTGCTGAAATTCATTGACCCCCCCAGCTAGCATATGACGTTCTGAGAACCATGTGTTTCTTAGAGCTTGGTGATAGCGTGGTTGTCCTCCACAACGTTCTGGGAATGGTGGAGGATAGTTGCTTGGCTTTGAAACATTCTCAGCAAATTGATTTCATTACTTTAACATAATGTTTCCTAAAAGTTCAAACATGTTTTTTTATCTAGATTTTTGATAATGTTCGAGGAACTTTCTCCCACTGGTTAGACATTGGGAATGTTCTCAAATAGTTCAGAATTTCAATACTTCAGCATTTTCATTTTAAAATCAAGTTCTAAGAAAGTTAAGAAACAACGCTCTTCTGTGGGAATTTTAATACATTAGCTTATGGTTCTACTTAAAGTTATGTTTTCAGAACAGTAAGAATACTTTCCAGTCAAAAACACAAGAAAACATGTAACGTTCAAAGAATGTTCTAAGAAAGTTATTGAAAAACATACAGTATACATTGCATTCTCAGCGTCAACAAAACTCTGTCCTCTATCTTGTTAAGTGTGTGCTGGTTTGTTTAATTGGCCACACCTGATCTTAATAAGAGCTTGTTTCCTTTGAAATGGGGTCTGTTTGAATAGACTAAAATGAACAGCTTTGTATCAGTAAAAAAAACATGGCACACTAATAGGGCTGACCCCAGTTAGTCAACTGTTTGAACGTTAGACTGGTGATCGACAGAGATTGTTTTAGTCGACCAGTAACAAATATTTATAGTACCAGTCAAAAGTGTGGACACTTACTCATTCAAGGGTTTTTCTTAAATGTTTCTATTTTCTACATTGTAGAATAATAGTGAAGACATCAAAACTATGAAATAACACACATGGAATCATGTAGTAACCAAAACAAGTGTTCAACAAATCAAAATATACTTTATATTTGAGATTCTTCAAAGTAGCCACCCTTTGCCTCTGACAGCTTTGCACACGCTTGGCATTCTCTCAACCAGCTTCATGAGGTAGTCACCTGGAATGCATTTCAATTAACAGGTGTGCCTTTTTAAAAGTACATTTCTGGAATTTCTTTCCTTCTTAATGCATTTGATCCAATCAGTTTTGTTGTGACAAGGTATGGGTGGTATACAGGAGATAGCCCTATTTGGTAAAATACCAAGTCCATATTATGGCAAGAACAGCTCAAATAAGCAAAGAGAAACGACAGTCCATCAATACTTTAAAACATGAAGGTCAGTCAATCTGGAACATTACAAGAACTTTGAAAGTTTCTTCAAGTGCAGTCGCAAAAACCATCAAGCACTAAGATGAAACTGGCTCTCATGAGGATAAGTTCATTAGAGTTACCAACCTCAGAAATTGCTGACCAAATAAATGCTACAGTTCTCAAATAACAGACACATCTCAACAACTGTTCAGAGGAGACTGCGTGTATCAGGCTTTCATGGTCGAATTACTGCAAAGAAAGCACTACTAAAGGACACCTAGAAGATGAAGAGACTTTCTTGCACCAAGAAACATAAGCAATGGACATTAGCCCGGTGGAAATATGTTCTTTGGTCTGATTTTTGGTTCCAACTGAGTAGGTGAACGGATGATATCTGCATGTGTGGTTCCCACCGTGAAGCATGGAGGAGGTGGTGTGATGGTGCTTTGCTGGTGACACTGTCAGTGATTTTATTTAGACTTTAAGGCACACTTAACCAGTATGGCTACCACAGCATTCTGCGGTAATGCACCAACCCATCTGGTTTGCGCTTAGTAGGACTATCATTTGTTTTTAAACAGGACAATGATCAAACACACCGCCAGCCTGTATATGGGCTATTTGTCGAAGGAGAGTGATGAAGTGCTGCATCAGTTGGCCTTGCCTCCACAATCACCTGACCTCAACCCAATTGAGATGAGTTGGACCACAGAGTTAAGGAAAAGCAGCCAACAAGTGCTCAGCATATGTGGGAACTGTGTTGGAAAAGTTTTCCAGGTGAGTGGTTTAGAGAATGCCAAGAGTGTGCAAAGCTGTCATTAAGGCAAAGGGTGGCTACTGACATGACTGTCCTGTGAGGAGCATAATGGGTCAGATCAGCTTGGCAATGGTTGACAATAACCAGACCTTCTCTCACCCTGTTGTAAATTATAGAAGAGGACTCTTTTCCACTCCAGTAAAATCCACCAATGAATGGTCTTTGTTAACAGACTTTTTCCCGACGAATCGCATTCAAAAAGCGAATACTGGAACAATATTTCTAACATAAGAACGTGGGTAATGCTAGGAGATTATCTATAGAAAACTAATGTCAAATTGGTTTTTATTTTGTGATGTCATAAAAAAGGTTATGGATGAATTACTGTAACAAAGTTTTTCTTGCGCCAGTGAGCTCATGACAGACACAGCTGTAAACTATTTGTGCAAGGGATAAGAAGCAGTAAGTATTTACACTACAGGTATGTGTGAAATATGAAAAAGGTAGGAATGTGATTTTAGGAGACATAACAGATACTAGATTTACATAACTTTGTGCAAGTAAGTAGCCTCGCCCCGAGTGAGGTTAGAGAGTGTGTCAGCCTGACAGAACTGGCCCCTTTTGACCAGAGTGCATAAAGGCTTGGGAGCGAAATCAACCTTTAGACCAGTAAACGTGAGGCGGGAGCTACACATTTGAAATGGTTGGAAGTGTGATCCTCAAAACGAAGTGAAGAAATTAACTCACCTTCCTTTAGACCAGAAAGACGGCGAGCTGCAGCTCATGTCCAAAGTTATCCCAATCCTGAATACCGACACAAGGGGGAAAACATACTCCCCTCTAAGACAATCACTGGTACAGCTGATTCGCTTGATTGAGTCAAATATCTAGAAAAGCAAATCTAAGTGAGACTATCCAACTATGCTCATCACGAATAGGAACCTTCGACACGGCTGGCTAGCTATCTTCCAGAGTGAACAACAGTAGAAGATGGGAAAGGGGAGATCTCTTTTAGGACAATCAGAGCCACACAAGCTTGCCACTGAAAGGACAACAACCTTTCTATGGAGGGATGGTTTTGACAGAGATAAGAGAACAAAGGCATTCACACGTAAATACATTCATGATTTCTTATTCCATATGGGCTGCGGTTTGTGTGCATACTATATGATTACTGCGAGAATAGTTCTGAAATAGTTCTGAAAACACCATATTGTGTCAGTCCGCTAGGGACCTTTGAATCATGTGTCGTGTGTATGCTTTTTCTGTGTTATTATTTAGTTAGCCAGTAAATTAACAATTAAACCAATTTGTGTTGTACTGAGTCATGAGTAGGGCTGGGGCTTTTGCAGATCTAAGAAGGTTACAACTATTCAGAACGATATGATGTAATGATTAATAAGATGACTATATTCTATGTAATAGAATTTCTGTTAACGCATTCAAAATTGTCTTCCCATTATCATTGTTAGAGTAGACACATTGTTTGAAGAGTGCACAACCTATGCTACACTTGTGAGAAACAAGTTTTGGTTTATTTCATTCCATATCCAAGTTTTGTCAATTTTACCATTGTCTTTTATTTGGAGCGCTTCTGTCATTGTTGAGTAAGGATGCACACACATAGAAGTAGGCCTATAGGCTACCTGGATTGCGCGCAAATGTAGACATTTATACAACTGGTGGGTTTAATCCTGAATGCTGATTGGTTAAAACCGCATTCCAGCAGGTGTCTATTCCACAAGTTACCACTGGCTAAATCTAAGTTAAAATGCCCATTTACTCTGTTCCATCTGAATGTGCAATCCACTGTCTCATCAGCCCAGCCAAGAAATCTATAAACTTGATCTCTACTATAAAAAGCATTAAGACATTATCGCAGTTCTTTTAGACTAATATTTAGTTTTTAACAGCGGATGTTTGTAAAGACCTTGCTGTCTGTCTCTCCAGCATTTGTAACATTGTTTCAGTTCACCAGCTGTCCCATTGTAATGAACGTGTCGGGAGTTGGGGTGAGACTTCTTAGCCAGACGAAATCATGAATCAACTGGCTGTCACGTTCTGACCATAGTTCTTTTGTGTTTTCCTTGTTTTAGTGTTGGTCAGGACGTGAGCTGGGTGGGCATTCTATGTTGTCCGTTTCTATGTATGGCCTGATATGGTTCTCAATCAGAGGCAGGTGTTAGTTATTGTCTCTAATTGGGAACCATATTTAGGTAGCTTGTTTTGTGTTGGGGTTTGTGGGTGGTTGTCTTCTGTCTTTGGGTCATTGCACCAGATAGGACTGTTTTGGGTTTTGACACGTTTGTTATTTTGTATTTGTGTAGTGTTCACGTTATCGTCTTTTATTAAACATGTTGAACACGAACTACGCTGCATTTTGGTCCTCCTCTCCTTCGACGGAAGAAATCCGTTACACTGGCCTCATTTTTATGGATGTATCCAAATAAATGTCACTAGAAACCAGCTTAAAACCTCACTAGCGTCCCACCTGGCCAACATCCAGTGAAATTGTAGAGCACCAAATTCATAAACAGAAATACTCATTATAAAATTTCATAAAACATACAAGTGTTACACATAGGTTTAAAGATTAACTTATTGTCAATCCAACCACGGTGTCAGATTTCAAAAAGGCTTTACGGCGAAAGCATACCATGCGATTATCTGAGAACTGCGCCCAGCAGACAAATCATTGCAAACAGTAACCAACCAAGTAGAAGAGTTACACAAGTCAGAAATAGAGATGAAAATTAATCACTTACCTTTGATGATGTTCATATGGTTGCACTCAGAAGACATTCATTTACTCAATAAATGTTTGTTTTGTTTGATAGTCTCTTTTTATATCCAAATACCTCCGTTTTGTTCACGCATTTTCTTCAGTAATCCACAGGCTCAAACGCAGTCACAGCAGGCAGACGAAAAATCCAAATAGTATCCGTAAAGTTCATAGAAACATGTCAAATAACGTTAATAATTAATCATAAGGTTGTTTTTAGCCTAAATAATCGCTAATATGTCAACTGGACAATAACGTCATCAATATAAAAGGTAAACAAGAAAGGAGCGCTCTCGGTCATGCGCATGAAAAAGCTATGTGACACAGTTTGGTCCAGTCATTCAGAGTGCTCTTACGCCCTCATTTTTCAGAATACAAGCCTGAAACAATTTCTAGATTGTTGACATCTAGTGGAAGACATAGGAAGTGCAAGTTGAGTCCTAAGTCAATGGCTACTGTAAAGGCATTCAATAGAAAACTACAATCCTGGATGGATATTTCTCAGGTTTTTGCCTGTGAAATCAGTTATGTTATACTCACAGACATTATTTTAACAGTTTTGGAGTGTTTACTATCACAATCCACCAGTTATATGCATATCTTAGCTTCTGGGCCTGAGTAGCATGCAGTTTACTTTGGGCACACTTTTCACTTTTCATCCAAAATTCCGAATGCTGCCCCCTACCCTACCCTAACAATTGCGGCTACTTATGCTGTTAGTCTGGCTGCACTTTCTGACGTGACTGTAAGTTAACTGTAGTTGGCTAGCTAGTAAGCAAGGGATAAGAACATTGCCAGCCAGTATGGCAATAGCACAATTAGGATGAACGACTAGGTTATTCCTCTGTAATTTGGCCTTTGCATAGATCTTTTTGTCCATTTGTAAATGTTAAGTCTATTAAGTTAAAATGCATATTTACTCTGTTCCATCTAACTGAGCCAAATAATTCACTGTTCACTGTTCTCATCAGCCCAGCCAGGCAATTCATAAACTCTATAAAATGCGTCCAGACAATTTCACACATTTCTTTTAGAATAACATTTAGTTTTCAACAGTGGAGATGAGACAGACAGGCAGGCAGCTTTTCTTTACCAGAAAACTGGTAAAATGAAACAAAGTGCAGGCTTTCCAGCTTCAGTTTGAAGTGATTGTGTTAGTTGTTGTGTTGTTGGCTAGCTCCTCTGAACAACAGTGTCCTGATTAGAGAGCATATTTTGCTGCAGCTACTTTGCTGTTATTATGGCTGCACTTTTTTTACGTGACTAAGTTAGCCGTAGTTGGCTACCTAGCAAGGAAGGAATAAGAACGTTGCCAGCCAGTATGGCAATTGAACATTTTGAACGAACGACTGGGTCGCGTCCACAGATACAGAACAAAAAGACAAAATCCCCCAAACACCAGCTTCTCGGACATTATCACATACATATATGTGCCCAATAGGGGATCTGACAGTATTTCTGACTGGCTTAACACAGCACTACTAATGACCTGTAGAACTTCTCAAAGTAATTTTTTCTTCAGCTCAAAATACAAGCAAACCAAGTCTTGCTTTAACATCCATTGAGAATTACAATAGTTCCTCAATGTGTTTGAAAAATCTTTCCAGTTCTCTCCCTTTTAACCACTCAGTGTGGAAACATCATAAAATAGGCCTAATTGATTACTTCTCATCAGTGCCTGACTTGGGCTGAAATATGTTGCGTTACAAATTTTGGGTGCTGGTACAGTTTATATTTAGGTGCAGGAGCTTCACAATAAATTTGAGCTAATATTCTATAAAAGGAACAGGAGCTCAAGCATGATTTTGAGATATGAAGACGTTATTGTAAATTTTATGAAACTGTTAAATGAAAATGTGCATATGAAAACCATAACTCGCACACAGATTGGTTTACCTGGTATGATACATTGACATTCCACATGACAAAGGTTGCCGACTCCTCGTGCATCTTCAGGAGAGTATTGGCAGAATCTGCGAAAGCCAGCATGAGGAGAATAGTTGGGTCAGGTTATGTTTTTCTTCTTCTGGTTATCTAGATCTCTGGCACTCTCTTGAGGCATTTGTTTTATTTCATCAAACCGTAAGCTTAAAGCATTAGACAAGCTCAATGCATATAGTTGATTTTATTAAAAACACATAGGGTGTGTCTACAGTGCATTCGGAAATTGTTACGTTACAGCCTTATTCTAAAATGGATATACAAATTTTACAAAATTTCATCAATCTACACACAAGACCCCATAATGACAAAGCAAAAACAGTTTTTTTTTAATGTTTGCAAATGTATAAAAATAGAACTGAAAAAATAAATTGACATAAGTATTCAGACTCAATATTTTGTTGAAGCACCTTTGGGATCGATTACAGCCTTGCGTCTTCTTGGGTATGACGCTACACACTTTTCTCACCTGTATTTTGGGAGTTTTTCCCATTCTTCTCTGCAGATCCTCTCAAGGTCTGTCAGGTTGTATGGGGAGCGTCACTGCACAGCTATTTTCAGGTCTCTCCAGAGATGTTCGATCGGGTTCAAGTCTAGGCTCTGGCTGGGCCACCCAAGGACATTCAGACTTATCCCGAAGCCAATCCTGCATTGTCTTGGCTGTGGGCTTAGGGTCATTGCCCTGTTGGAAGGTGAACCGTCACCCCAGTTACGTCCTCAGCACTGTGGAGCAAGTTTTCATCTGTACTTGGCTCCGTTCATCTTTGCTTTGATCCTGACTAGTCTCCCAGTCCCTGCCTCTGAAAAGCATCCCCACAGCATGATGCTGCCACCACCGCGCTTCACCACAGGGACAGTGCCAAGTTTCCCCCAGACTTGACACTTGGCATTCAGGCCAACAAGTTCAATCTTTGTTTCTTCAGATCAGAGAATCTTGTTACTCATGGTCTGAGAGTCTTTAGGTGCCTTTTGGCAAACTCAAAGCAGGCTGTCATGTGCCATTTACTGAGGAGTGGCTTCTGTCTGGCCAGAGTGACCACTGGGTACTTAGTTACCACCCTGACCAAGGCGATTTTTCAGTTTGGCCATGCGGCCGGGTCTAAGATAAATCTTGTGGGTTCCAAACTTCTTCCATTAAATAATTATGGAGGCCACTGCAGTCTTGTTGATCAACTTTCAAAGCAGAATTATTTTCCCATTGTTTCCTCAAATGCAGTGTATGATATACCATTTTGTAGCTCTTAGTCTCTACTTTTATCCAATGTAAAAAACAGAAATTAAAATGTTGAGACCGAATCCAGGTGGTGAGTCACATTTGATATGAGACTCGAAATTGAGCTCAGGTGCATCCTGTTTCCATTGATCATCCTTGGCATGTTTCTACAACTTGATTGGAGTCTGGCTGTAGTAAATGTAATTCCTTTGTCCTCATGGCTTGGTTTTTGGCACTGTCAACTGTGGGAAATTGTATAGACAGGTGTGTGCCTTTCCAAATCATGTCCAATCAATTACATTTACCACAGCATACTTGGTTTTCTTCCCTTGACATGTGCGCTTGCATAAGCATAAACACACATGCACAACGGAACATCCAATTAGGATTTATGCTAGGGTTCGAGCAAAATACCAGCCTTGGTAATGTTGAACATTTATTTTGTCTTTCCTGTAGACTGCACAAAACTAGTGCCTTACAGCTGTAGACTTATCATGAACTTAGAATAGTATCCTAAGCAAAACCCCGCAAATTAGGAAAACCCTAGATATGACATTAGACAATGCCATGATAGTGTCATTTTGCCAAGACCATGGACGTATATAGAATACAGTCCAATTAGATGATTAAGGTGGCATAAACTATATTTTGTTTTGTTTATGCTTTCATTTCAGTTTGTTTCATTTTCTTCGGCACGTAGAAAGTGATAGAGCTATAAACTCCCCCCCATACAACCATCAGTTAGTGCCACAACACCGCTCAACTGGGAGGAAATGTAATGACATTTTTTATGAGTGTGTTTTCGTTGTTAACATCTGCCTAAGTTACTGCCCAGATCTTCCATTCTGGATGACCAGACGACGGGTCCGGAACGGTGATCCCAATCCGGACATCCGCTGCCCAGCCTTGGGGCGGACTTCTTCATTTGCAGAAACCCTACCCGGGTCGACCACCAGAGGGGGACAACGATGGTCTACAACCAGGACAACCCACGGTCATTTTTATGTTGGTTTGCAATGTACAGGTTAATCGCAAGATTGAAGCCAACATGGGGGGACTGTCATGACGTTGGCCTGTGGGTGAGGTTTATGACCCCCCCCATAAATACCTTTCTCCCTTTCCTCTCTCTTGACTCTACAGAAGAACTCTTGAAAAGCCATCGTTAAACATAGATAGTCTGGAAACATCAAAAGCTGGGGGGAAAGGAACCATATTTCGGTTATCCAAGCAGTTGAAAATACAGTGGGGAGAACAAGTATTTGATACACTGATGATTTTGCAGGTTTTCCTACTTACAAAGCATGTAGAGGTCTGTAATTTTTCCCATAGGTACACTTCAACTGAGACAGAATCTAAAAGAAAAATCCAGAAAATCACATTGTATGATTTTTAAGTAATTAATTTGCATTTTATTGCATGACATAAATATTTGATACATTAGAAAAGCAGAACTTAATATTTGGTACAGAAACCTTTTTGCAATTACAGAGATCATATGTTTCCTGTAGTTCTTGACCAGGTTTGCACACACTGCAGCAGGGATATTGGCCCACTCCTCCATACAGACAGATCCTTCAGGTTTCGGGGCTGTCGCTGGGCAATACGGACTTTCAGCTCCCTCCAAAGATTTTCTATTGGGTTCAGGTCTGGAGGCTGACTAGGCCACTCCAGGACCTTGAGATGCTTCTTACGGAGCCACTCCTTAGTTGCCCTGGCTGTGTGTTTCGGGTCGTTGTCATGCTGGAAGACCCAGCCACGACCCATCTTCAATGCTCTTACTGAGGGAAGGAGGTTGTTGGCCAAGATCTCGCGTTACATGGCCCCATCCATCCTCCCCTCAATACGGTGCAATCGTCCTGTCCCCTTTGCAGAAAAGCATCCCCAAAGAATGATGTTTCCACCTCCATGCTTCACGGTTGGGATGGTGTTCTTGGGGTTGTACTCATCCTTCTTCTTCCTCCAAACACGGCGAGTGGAGTTTAGACCAAAAAGCTATATTTTTGTCTCATCAGACCACATGACCTCCCATTCCTCCTCTGGATCATCCAGATGGTCATTGGAAAACTTCAGACGGGCCTGGATATGCGCTGGCTTGAGCAGGGGGACCTTGCGTGCACTGCAGGATTTTAATCCATGACGGTGTAGTGTGTTACTAATGGTTTTCTTTGAGACTGTGGTCCCAGCTCTCTTCAGGTCATTGACCAGATCCTGCCGTGTAGTTCTGAGCTGATCCCTCACCTTCCTCATGATCATTGATGCCCCACGAGGTGAGATCTTGCATGGAGCCCCAGACCGAGGATGATTGACTGTCATCTTGAACTTCTTCCATTTTCTAATAATTGCACCAACAGTTGTTGCCTTCTCACCAAGCTGCTTGCCTATTGTCCTGTAGCCCATACCAGCCTTGTGCAGGTTTACAATTTTATCCCTGATGTCCTTACACAGCTCCATGGTCTTGGTCGTTGTGGAGAAGTTGGAGTCTGTTTGATTGAGTGTGTGGACAGGTGTCTTTTATACAGGTAAGGAGTTCAAACAGGTGCTGTTAATACAGGTAATGAGTGGAGAACAGGAGGGCTTCTTAACGAAGAACTAACAGGTCTGTGAGAGCCGGACTTCTTACTGGTTGGTAGGTGATCAAATACTTATGTCATGCAATAAAATGCAAATTAATAACTTTAAAATCATACAATGTGATTTTCTGGATTTTTGTTTTAGATTCCGTCTCTCACAGTTGAAGTGTACCTATGATAAAAAATTACAGACCTCTACATGCGTTGTAAGTAGGAAAACCTGCAAAATCGGCGGTGTTGTCTTCCTGTATTGAAAACAGATAGATACGTCTGCAATTTGATCGATTATTAACGTCTAAAAATACCTAAAGTTGTATTGCAAAAGTAGTTTGAAATGTTTTGGCAAAGTTTACAGGCAACTTTTGAAATATTTTGTATTGACGTTGCGCAATTTGGAAGCTGTTTTTTTCTGGATCAAAGGAGCCAAATAAATTGACATTTTGGATATATATGGACGGAATTAATCGAACAAAAGGACCAATTGTGATGTTTATGGGACATATTGGAGTGCCAACAAAAGAAGCTCGTCAAAGGTAAGGCATGTTTTATATTTTATTTCTGTGTTTTGTGTAGCGCCTGCAGGGTTGAAATATGCTACCCTCTTTGTTTACTGTTGTGCTATCATCAGATAATAGCTTCTTATATTTTTGCCCGAAAAGCCTTTTTGAAATCTGACATTTTGGCTGGATTCACAACGAGTGCAGCTTTAATTTAGTATCTTACATGTGTGATTTAATGAAAGTTTGATTTTTATATCAATTTATTTGAATTTGCCGTGCTGCATTTTCCCTGGCTTTTGGCCAAGTGGGATGCAAGCATCCTCTATACCATAAGAAGTTAAAAGAGCTCAGATAATAAGCTGTTCCAAGGAAGTGTGGACTTGACGTTGAAAGGACAAAGACCACCTACCGAACTAAGCCAACCTTAGAAAACCTAAAGAAATTGTATCGAATTTCAATGTGAAGGTGACGACCTGCATGCCGGAAGGATGAATTTCGACTATACCAGCCAGAATATAGCATGAGCATATAGCATGGCAACTTGGTATGAACTTTGAACTCTTATTCACTAAAGAAATGATACCTCCTAGCCGTGGAGTTAGCAGCAGTCGCTAAACGTGGGCTAGGAGAGGACGGACAGAGTAGCCATTCTATCACGCTCCAGTTCACCACTAGACAGTCTTCAGAGGACCAAAGATCCATGCTGGACCACCCGGACTCCCATCTACCGAAGCGCAGAGTAATTATTTATTGCATTCTCCTTTTTCAAATGGGCGGTACTTTAGAATGCATAAGATACTGTATTTTCGATACTACAGCTTCTACCTTTGTTCCTCAGTCTTCCCACTCTTTCACCCAACCTCCTTTCACCCAAGCCGTCATGTCAGCTCCGTCCACCAGGGACGTTTTCTTTATGACATAATTTGTAATCAATGTATGATCCATTCTGTGTGATTATTTAGGGATTTAGTGAATAAATAATTAAACCACATTTTGTATTGCTGATTCAACTTGTTAGCCAGGGTTCGTGAAGATAACAACCAAGAATTTACAACTTTGGGCTTTGCGGAATGAGTAACCAGAAAAAAGCCATTGCTTAAATCTCTTTCAGGATAGGGGGCAGCATTTTCACTTTTGGATGAATAGTGTGCCCAGAGTGAACTGCCTCCTACTCTGTCCCAGATGCAAATATATGCATATTATTATTAGGATTGGATAGAAAACACTCTGAAGTGTTTGACATTAGATTTATGGAGTTTTACTACGCAATAAAAAAATATTAAAAGCCGCGTTCAACACGATTACCTAAACATACTGACCAGCTCCAATAGACAGACGCGTGCTACAGTATATGGTAGACCAATCTCTCGGCATGTCCAGCCCACTGGCACAGCCCACTCATTATCTCAGCCAATCATGGCTAGCGGGAAGGTTACTCACTTTTTCTCTGGTTAAACCAACTAGATTAATTTAACAATTTTATTCGATTTACAGATGGCACACAAGCACATGAAAGTTCACTGCCAAAAAACACATTTTGATAAAAAAATATATTTTACATTCAAACAGCTGTCCTGTGAACTCGTGACTTGCGACATACGCATAGTTTCTTGAATACATACTTATGTAATTAGGTATTTCTGTTAACATTTTCAAAACATTTTAAACCGTGTTTTGTTTTTGTCAATATGGGATACTGTGTGGAGATTGATAAGGAAAAAAATATTTAATTCTCTTTAGATTAATCATGTAGGTAACAAAATGTGGAAAAGGGAAGGGGTCTGAATACTTTCCGAATCCACTGTATATAGAAAAATACATGTGAATTTTTTGGACTAATCGATTGGTCGAATTTACAGACTACTTTCGGTCAACTGAGATTTTTTTATTCGGAGACAGCCCTACATGCTAGTTCCATCCTGGTCGTGCAGGGGACTAATTCCATGGATAGAGAACAGAAGATCATATGTTTGAATCTCACTGACACCGTGCTACAATAAAAAATTAATGTTTGCCTTATTAAAGCCTAAGCAAAATAAATAGTTCAAAACAGCTAACCTCAGCTAGTAGTATTATTAAAAGTCTTATTGAAACATTGCTAAACCTCCAAAAACCTATAATTTCCGTTCTCAGAACGTTAATAAAACCTTCCAGGAAAAACTTCAGGGAACCATAGGATAACGTTCGTATAACTTCCCTTCAACCTAAAAATGTACTTTCCCAGAACAGGTGACATTTTCACTGACGTGGAATCTCCATGTCTTCATCCCCAGAACTAATGGAATAACAAAAACATAGGTTCCCACAACTTTCAAGGAACCAAATGTGCTGGGTTTGGTCTCCACAAATGGAATCATGAATTAAATGTCTTACCTGAGAGCCACAGCTGTCTATTATACTGGTATCATCCAATAAGTATTTATCAAAGCTTTTGAATTTCTGCGGTAACAGAAGGACCATAAACTGCTGAATTGTTGCTGCTGATGTTGTTAATGTTGACTATGGCACCTCTGTGACCTGAGTAGTGGAAAAGGCCAAATAGCCAACCAGAGACAGACAGGGAAGCATTGATAAAGGGTGACCTCAGAGATGATTACCTTGACCTCCAGTTAACCTTAATGGAGTGTTCTAAGAGATAACAGAGAAAACTGAGACATGTAAGGGCAACTGTGGAACACACTGACACTGTGGCTCTGTTCTATCAAAGAGCCGTGTTTGGATGTTATGCAGTTGATGGTTACGTAATCAATTAATCAATTAAATTAAACAAGTAGAAATAAAATAATTTTAATAATGTCCTCAAAGTGCTTTTTGATTTGATTTCTGAGGTAATTCTCATCAGTTCATTACTTGAAACAAATTCAAATTAAAGCGTAGCTTGTGATGATGGTGTTTTATTTTCAAAGGAGAAGCAATTTGTTTCTGTAAGAGTAAGTTAATTATTCATTATTTTCTATTTTGAAAAGTGAGCAGCTCTGTAGACATAGACAAGCTGAAATGGTGCTGGCTGGAACATTGGCGTGTGAGTATTTCATTGGCTGAGGGAGGAAAAGGTCATTATTTTAATGAAATTCTTAGCTGCTTTATTCTCTACTGTGTTTCAGAGAACAAAACAGTGGGCTCCAGTGACGGGCAATTTGACAAAATACAGCAAACCACCTGCAATGTTTTCTGCATTTTAATCAGACTAAAAGCTGGCTTTAAATTACAGCAATATTAATCAAATAGGGCTGCCTTAAAGATGTTTAAATGAATTAGGCACTAGCTCTCTCTATAGGCTATGTGGGGATGCTCAGCTCTTGCGTTCACTACTTTTGTATTTACGGCTGTATAAATCCCAAGCCCATGATGCTATAAGTTAGTATCATTAAACTGTTATTGCTCTAACTATTCCAAACAGCACTTTGCCCATCCGCCCCAGCGTAAGAGAGAGACGCACATTTGTCAGGTTTATCAAAACACATCAGTCATGTTTCTCTTTCCACTAAATCAGTTGTCACACTATATCGTAGCCTGTCTGTCCCACTGATACATCACACAGCATCCTGGGAACTACAATAATAAATAATATAGTCTGCTATGTTCTTTTTGTATTTTGTTTTTAGAGGGCACACCTGCCACAAATGCCTTTCCCCGCATTCACGTCATGAACTAGGAATTCTGGCAGTTATTTTTGGCCTTACCAGTATAAAATCATCAATAATCATCAGACAACCAATAATATACTCCCAGAGATTAGCTTGCTCTACTCAGACAATCATAAATATGCAAGGTATTTGATATGATCCTCTTTGATGATATTATGTGTGACTTGAAGTCCTAAGTACACTAAACAAAAATTTGAATGCAACAATTTCAAAGATTTTACTGAGTTACAGTTCATATAAGGAAATCAGTCAATTGAAATAAATTAATTAGGCCCTAATCTATGGATTTCACATGACTGGGAATATGGATGGTACATGGCTTGCAAACTAAACTCAGCAAAAAAAGAAACGTCCCTTTTTCAGGACCCTGTCTTTCAAAGACAATTCGTAAAAATCCCAATAACTTCACAGATCTTCATTGTAAACGGTTTAAACACTGTTTCCCATGCTTGTTCAATGAACCATAAACAATTAATGAACATGCACCTGTGGAACAGGTCGTTAAGACACTAACAGTTACAGACGGTAGGCAATTAAGGTCACAGTTATGAAATCTAAGGACACTGAAGAGGCCTTTCTACTGATGCTGAAAAAACCCAAAAGAAAGATGCCTAGTGTCCCTGCTCATCTGCGTGAACATGCCTTAGGCATGCTGCAAGGAGGCGAGAGGACTGCAGATGTGGCAAGGGCAATAAATTGCAATGTCTGTACTGTGAGACGCCTAAGACATCGCTACAGGGAGACAGGACGGACAGCTGATCGTCCTCGCAGTGGCAGACCACATGTAACAAAACATGTACAGGATCGGTACATCCGAACATCACACCTGTACAGGATGGCAACAACAACTGCCCGAGTTACACCAGAAATGCACAATCCCTCCATCAGTGCTCAGACTGTCCGCAATAGGCTGAGAGAGGCTGGACTGAGGGCTTGTAAGCCTGTTGTAAGGCAGTTCCTCACCAGACATCACCGGCAACAATGTTTCCTATGGCAAAAAGTGCTCTTCACTGACGAGTCGCAGTTTTGTTTCACCAGGGGGGATGGTGCGAGGCCTGTACTCTGGAGCGGGATCGATTTGGAGGTAAAGGGTCCGTCATGGCCTGGGGCGGTGTGTCACAGCATCATCGGACTGAGCTGTTTGTCATCGCAGGCGATCTCATTGCTGTGCATTACAGGTAAGACATCCTACTCCCTCATGTGGTACCCTTCCTGCAAGCTCATCCTGACATGACCCTCCAGCATTACAATGCCACCAGCCATACTGCTCGTTCTGTGCGTGATTACCTGCAAGACAGAAATGCCAGTGTTCTGCCATGGCCAGCGAAGAGCCCGGATCTCAATCCCTTTGAGCACGTCTGGGACCTTTTGAATCGGAGTGTGAGGGCTAGGGCAATTCCAACCAGAAATGTCTAGGAACTTGCAGATGCATTGGTGGAAGAGTGGGGTAACATCTCACAGCAATAACTGGCAAATCTGATGCAGTCCATGAGGAGGAGATGCACTGCAGTACTTAATGCAGCTGGTGGCCACACCAGATACTGACTTCTGCTTCAACCTCATCAATTAAGCAGCGCTTCAGAAAGACCAGAGTGAACACTTTGTCTGAGATTGCTGGTGTTGTGAAGGACAGCACTGTGACGGGTTAACATCCCACCGCTGGTTGGACTGGAGGATGGTACGGTGCTGGTGGAAAGCTATGGCTGGCAACAACACCTGACTCAGTTCTTCAGGCCGCTGCCACAGTTCAAGCGGTACCATCACTTCAGGTGAATAACATTTTCATAGCACAGTATGAGGTTATTGTTCTTATCTAAAATTGGAAGGTGAATTGGTGTTGTGCAATGTGTTCATTTTTTGTATTATTTCCTGTTTTACAGGTTCGATGCTCTGGAGCCTGGTGTTGTTGTCGCCAAGGAGCGTTCAGACTCAGTCCGGATCAGGCTTGAGCTGCTGCGCAATGCTGACTTCCTTCCTCCTATAGATGGTCTGCTTGTACAAGCACCATCTGGACTTGACACAGCTAGAGAAGATCAGGGAGTTTGTGACAAAGAGGCTATGGTCATCACATGCCCTGCACCAAAGTCAAGGGCAGGACAGAAACAGGCTGTCCGAATATAGATTCCCTTGTTCATGCGTGGTTCAGATGGACCAGTCATCACTAACCCTGATTGGATGCATATAACTACATCATCTATCACTGATATTGTTATTGATAATGTTTTTGTACATACTGTAAAGTATTTTATATTGACACTATCGATTTCTGATATTTTTACGATGCAAGTAACCATTTGGCTGTACCGTTTTCAACTTATGTAGAGACCGATTTTTGATTTGGATTTTATGTTTGGGTGGCAGGTAGTGTGTTGAACAAGTAACCAAAAGGTGGCTAGATCAAATCCTGGAGCTGACATATAAAGCTGTCATGATGAGAACACTGTTCCTAGGCCATCATTGTAACTAAGAATTTGTTCTTAAATGACTTGCCTAGTTAAATAAAGGTTAAATAAATAAATAAATAGCACAAATTGGTGAAGTGAAATGAAAAAAATAAATAATTATGAACAAAACATGGAAAAGTGGTGCGTGCATATGTATTCACCCCCTTTGCTATGAAGCCCCTAAATAAGATCTGGTGCAACCAATTACCTGGTGCAACCGATTGCACACAGGTGGACGTTATTTAAGTGTCACATGATCTCAGTATATATATACTTGTTCTGAAAGGCCCCAGAGTCTGCATGTCAGAGTCGTGTGTATAGGTGGCAGGGAAGTCAGGTGCAGGAGAGTAAAACAAGTGTAATTAAGTCTTTTTAATATATGTCCACGAAACATGCTCCAAACACTAAATGTACATACATAATAAACATGGGTACGAGGACCCGTCGCGCACCTATACAAACATAAACAACACTGACATAAAACAATCTCTGACAAAGACATGAGGGGAAACAGAGGGTTAAATACACAACAGGTAATGAATGGGATTGAAACCAGGTGTGTAGGAAGACAAGACAAAACCAATGGAAAATGAAAAAGGGATCAATGATGGCTAGAAGACCGGTGACGTCGACCGCCGAGCACGTTCACTCTCCTCAGGACTTTAAACGGCCCCACAAACCGCGGACCCAGCTTCCGGCAGGGCAGGCGGAGGGGCAGGTTTCGGGTTGAGAGCTAGACCCTGTCCCCTGGTGCGAACACCGGGGCCTCACTGCGGTGACGGTCTGCGCCAACTTTCTGGTGCAATGTGGCACGCTGAAGGTGGACGTGGGCTGCCTCCCAGGTTTCCTCAGCGCGCCGAAACCAATTGTCCACTGCAGGAGCCTCGGTCTGACTCTGATGCCAAGGATCCAGAACCGAATGATACCCTAAAACACATTGAAAGGGAGAAAGGTTAGTGGAGGAGTGACGTAGCGAGTTCTGGGCCATCTCTGCCCAGGGCATGAACTTCGCCCACTCCTCCGGCCGGTCCTGGCAATAAGACCGCAGAAACCTACCCACATCCTGGTTAACTCTCTCCACCTGCCCATTACTCTCAGGGTGAAAACCTGAGGTAAGACTAACCGAGACCCCCAGACGTTCCATGAACGCCTTACCCTTGATGTGAACTGGGGACCCCGATCAGACACTATATCCTCAGGCACCCCATAGTGCCGGAACACGTGTGTAAACAGGGCTTCCGCAGTTTGTCAGGCCGTAGGGAGACCGGGCAAAGGGAGGAGACGACAGGACTTAGAAAACCTATCCACAATGACCAGGATCGTGGTGTTACCCTGTGAAAGTGGAAGATCAGTTAACAAATCCACCGACAGGTGCGACCACGGCCGTTGTGGAACGGGTAAAGTTTGTAGCTTACCTCTGGGCAGGTGTCTAGGAGCCTTGCACTGGGCGCACACCGAGCAGGAGGAAACATAAATCCTCACGTCCTTAGCTAAAGTGGGCCTCCAGTACCTCCCATCAAGACAGCGCATCGTCCGACCTATCCCAGGATGACCAGACGAGGGTGACGTGTGGGCCCAATTGATCAATCGGTCGCGGACAGCAGACGGAACGTACAGACGACCAGCTGGACACTGAGGGGGAGAGAGGGCTCTGCATGTGACGCCCGCTCAATGTCCGCATCCAGCTCCCACACTACTGGTGCCACCAAACACGAAGCTGGGAGTATGGGAGTGGGATCCATGGACCACTCCTCTGTGTCATACAGCCGGGACAATGCGTCTGCCTTAACTTTCTGGGAGTCTGGTCTGTAAGAAAGAGTAAACACAAAACGAGTGAAAAACATGGCCCACCTTGCCTGACGAGGATTCAGTCTCCTCGCTTGCCGGATGTACTCCAAGATTGCGATGGTCAGTCCAGATGAGAAAAGGGTGTTTAGCCCCCTCAAGCCAATGCCTCCACGCCTTCAAGGCTTTTACGACAGCTAACAGCTCCCGGTCCCTCACATCATAGTTTCGCTCCGCCGGGCCTGAGCCTCTTCGAAAAAAGAAGCACAGGGGCAGAGCTTCGGTGGCGTACCCGAATGCTGAGAGAGCACTGCTCCTATCCCAGCTTCGGATGCGTCCACCTCCACTATGAATGGCAAAGAGGGATCCGGATGAGACAACACAGGAACAGAGGTAAACAGAGTCTTCAGGTGCTTAAAAGCCCTGTTTGCCTCAGCTGACCACTGCAAGCGCACCGGGCCCCCCTTTAGCAGTGAGGTAATGGGAGCAGCCACCTGACCAAAACCCTGAGTAAACCTCCGGTAGTAATTGGCAAACCCTAAAAAACGCTGCACCTCCTTTACCGTGGTTGGAGTCGGCCAATTACGCAAGGCGGTCGCTCTCCATTTCCACTCCTGATGTGGAAATCCGAGGCCCTAAGAAGGAGATGGATTATTGAAAGAACAATATATCATTGACATATAGATCATGATCCAACAGGCGACCAAGCACTTTGCGCACCAGGGACACATGCTCGGCGCGTGCAGCGGATTATATCAGGATATCATTGATATACACCACTACAGGTTGCTGAAGATTTAATCTACAAATGATTGAAAGACTGATGGAGCATTCATCAACCCATATGGCATGACACGGTACTCATAATGACCTGAGGTGGTGCTAAATGCCGTCTTCCACTCATCACCTTTCCGAATACGCACCATCGCATGGGGTTGTAATTGAGTCACCTTCTTTTTACAGAAGGCGAGAGCCAAATCGGCATATTCGCGGGGAATGCGCTCGGTGGAGACCTGGTCTGGACTTTCCACCGTAGTAGCACCAACGGAAACCCCTAAACACCTACCTGAGCATTCTCGCGACCACCCCGTAAGAACCCTCTGTGGCCAAGAAACAGTGGGGTTGTGGCAAGCTAACCAGGGTAGGCCTAGCACCACAGAATATGCAAGAGAATCAATAAGGAAAAGACTCATCTTCTCATTGCGACCCTCCTGTGTTATCATACACAAAGGAGCGGTAACCTCCCTGATAAACCCTGACCCTAATGGTCGACTATCTAAGGCATGAACAGGGAAAGGCATATCCACAGAAACAATAGGGATCCCTAAACTATAAACTAAACTTTTATTAATTAAATTCCCAGCCGTGCCTGAGTCTACTAGTGCCTTATACTGGGAATGCAGGGAAAAATCAGGAAAAGTGACAGAGACAAACATTAGGGCAACAGAGTGCTCTGGATGAGAATGGTGCCTACTCACCTGGGGTGATGCCCTCGTCTGCTGCCTCAGATGATAGAGGCGCTCGCCCGCCGCTCAGCCTTCGGGTGGGTGGTCGAATACTGTCCTGAAATGGCGGGTGAACTCCTCAAAATGGTCCAACACTGCATTCTTCTCTCCACACACAGCACTGGCCCACTCCAGGGCTTTCCCGGTGAGGCACGAGACGAGGGCGCAACTCTTCTCACGGTTCGATGGAACTGGGGAGACCGTGGCCAGAAACAAATTTAGTTTAAGGAGAAAACCCTGGCAGCCGGCAGTATCTCCGTTGTATCCCTTGGGTAGAGATAAATGGATCCTGTTAAGTTCAGGAGGGGGAAAAGCGTTCAAGGAAGATCCCGGTTGTGGTGGTGGAGGCGCTGGAAAAACTCCCTGTCTCTCCCAGCGGTCCATACTCTGGACAACGCAATCCATGGCGGAGCTCAGACTGTCAATCTCCTCCGCTTGTTCCATGACGCGTTCCTCCACCTCCATGAGCGAAGTACCTTCTACCTGCTGATTTCATATTTGGTCAGAGATTCTGTCAGAGTCGTGTGTATAGGTGGCAAGGAAGTCAGGCACAGGAGATTAAAACGGGTGTAATGAAATCTTTTTAACCTCTCTGCGCACAGAACCCGTTAGCGGGATGAAATTCGACAACATACGGTGATCGCTACATAAATAGTCATATTAAACATTCATGAAAATACAAGTGTCTCACATGTTCCGAAAGCCTAGCATCTTGTTAATCCAACTGTGTTGTCAGATTCAAAAAAGGATTTACTGCGAAAGAATACGATGCGATTATCTGAGGATAGAGCCCATAAAAAACAACTATTTCAACCAGCACAGGCGTAACAAAATCACAAACTGCAATAAAATAAATCGTTTACCTTTGACTATCTTCCTCTGTTTGCAATCCAATGCTCATTGTTACCCAATGAATGGTCTTTTGTTTGATAAAATCCGTTTTTATAGCCTAACACGAAACATTTTGTGAACCGCTTGTGTCGTGAATTCCGTCTCATTCCATTTTCAACGACACATTCGATGTAAATACACACACGAAACGTGACTGTTCCAGTCATGTTTGGTATAATTGCAATCAACTGGTTTGTTTGTAACACAACCAAACGTGATGGGTCATTTCGCGAGACGTATTGACTGAAAAAAACTGATTTGAAGACAACAAGTAATGACATCATTGTGCACCAATGATATGACCGCTGTTTTGTTGATTGACTGTTTTTTAACCCAATAACGACTGATCGTCTTGAAATCTAGCTGGGTAGATAGCCAATGAGCTGAGGTAAATGGCAATATGCAATGTTTATGTGTTGGAAGACCAAGCCATGTAGTAAACTCCGGCGTAAAGATGGTCATTCGCCATTAATGTTTCATACCGGAAGGAGCAACGCATGTTACGCACAGCGTTGTTTTGGTAAAGCGCATCTTCAGCTGTTTATATATCTATCAGTATGGCGACTAAGTCAGGGAAAGCTAAATCTAAGTCTAGACATACAGATGTACACACAATTTTAGAAGAAATTGATCGGGAAAATGAGACAGAGATTATTGGAGGACGATTCATTTAGCATTTCCCAAATGAAGGAATATATTTTGAACGGAGAGGACATCGTTTTGGACTGGTATGTTTTTCTCATGCCAATGCCGTTGTTTGAAATTAATAATATAAAATATTATTTGTGAAATGAAATGGCCTATTTGCGGCTGTTGAGGGGAGGGCAGGCCCACAACAATGGCCAAAGTGAAATGGAGACAGTAGATACAGCTGGTCTGTTGTAATATAATAAAGACAGTAGATCTAGCTGGTCTGTCATAATATAATAGAGACAGTAGATCTAGCTGAAATGTCATAATATAAAATAGACCGTGGATCTAGCTGGTCTGTCATAATATAAATGAGACAGTAGATCTAGCAGGTCTATAATAATATATTCAACCTTATGTCCCCTGTACTCTATATATATCTGTTTATTATACCTGTTGATACAGGGCTCATATGTGAAACTATTCTAACTGAACATTTTCTTTCACTGTGACACTGACTCTGAATGGGAGCCCCCAGTGCCAAGGTGTCCATCCCCCACTGAAGCTGGTTCATCCAACTCATGCCACAAGTGATGTTCATCTGCCCAAATTTATTTCTGCAGGCATGGATGTGCCTCAGGGCCAAAAGGGCACAGCATGGAGGCGTCGCTGTCTTCTTTGCAAAATGAAGTCCCCCATCACCTGCACCACATGCTTGCTGACCCTCTGCTTTACAGCAGAAAGAGACTGCTATGGCACCTGGCATCAGCAGCACAATATTGTGTAAAGGACTGAGGGTCTTCCAAATATTGAAAGTGTTATTATATATATTTTTTTCATGTTTTTTCTAAATTTTTTGGGAGGGGTTTGTTAGAATACCATTTTGGTATTTTGTATATAGTTATTTCATTCAAAACGTACAACTTCACCAATTTGGCCACTTGGGTACATTTGGGCTAGTTGTGTGGGACACCTGGGTGACTTCATGATAAATGTCATGTAGCACACTCATTTTGGAAGTTATCATTCTGAAACTTTGCACAAGTACTGTTGCCCTCTTATGTGTTTCGCTGAAATTGTCCCCATCATCCTATCTGAATGTTTGTTTTGTCTTGTTCATTTGAAAGATGATGATACAACAATAAAAATGAAAAAAAATATGTTTTTTTCATTGTATTATCTAAATCAGATCTATTGTGTTATATTCTTCTACATTCAATTCACATTTACACAACTCCAGAGTGTTTTCTTTCAAATGAAATCAAGAATATGCATATCCTTGGTTCTGAGCCTGAGCTACAGGCAGTTAGATTTGGGTATGTCTTCAGGCGGAAATGGAAAAAAGTAGGGGGGTAGCTGTGTTAATATATGTCCACGAAACATGCTCCAAACACTAAATGTACATACGTAATAAACAAGGGTACGAGGACCCGTTGCACACCTATACATACATAAACAACACTGACATTAACATCTTGGATCTCTAGGGGCGCTATTTCATTTTTGGATAAAAAACGTTCCCGTTTTAAGCGCAATATTTTGTCACGAAAAGATGCTCGACTATGCATATTATTGACCGTTTTGGAAAGAAAACACTCTGACGTTTCCAAAACTGCAAAGATATTATCTGTGAGTGCCACAGAACTGATGCTACAGGCGAAACCAAGATGAAATTTCAAACAGGAAATGCCCCAGATTTTGGAGGCGCTGTGTTCCAATGTCTCCTTATATGGCTGTGAATGCGCAAGGAATGAGCCTGCACTTTCTGTCGTTTCCCCAAGGTGTCTGCAGCATTGTGACGTATTTGTAGGCATATCATTGGAAGATTGACCATAAGAGACTACATTTACCAGGTGTCCGCTTGGTGTCCTCCATCGAAATTATTGCGTAATCTCCAGCTGCATGCATTTTTCCATTTGGTTCAGAGGAGAAACCAAACTCCCACGAACGATATATCATTGAAGAGATATGTGAAAAACACCTTGCGGATTGATTCTAAACAACGTTTGCCATGTTTCTGTCGATATTATGGAGTTAATTTTGAAAAAAGTTTGGCGTTGTAATGACTGAATTTTCTTTTTTTTTTCTTAGCCAAACGTGATGAACAAAACGGAACGATTTCTCCTACACAAATAATACTTTTGGAAAAACTGAACATTTGCTATCTAACTGAGTCTCCTCATTGAAAACATCCAAAGTTCTTCAAAGGTAAATTATTTTATTTGAATGCTTTTCTTGTTTTTGTGAAAATGTTGCCTGCTGAATGCTAGGCTTAATGCTATGCTAGCTATCAATACTCTTACACTAATGCTTGTGTAGCTATGGTTGAAAAGCATATTTTGAAAATCTGAGATGACAGTGTTGTTAACAAAAGGCTAAGCTTGTGAGCCAATATATTTATTTCATTTCATTTGCGATTTTCATGAATAGTTAACGTTGCGTTATGGTAATGAGCTTGAGGCTATAATTTCGCTCCCAGATACGGGATTGCTCGTCGCAAGAGGCTATTAGTTATACCCACTCAAGTTTTCAGTTTTTTGTCTTGTTTGTTGTTTGTTTCACCCCAAAAATATTTTGCATCTTCAAAGTGGTAGGCATGTTGTGTAAATCAAATGATACAACCCCCCCCAAATCTATTTTAATTCCAGGTTGTAAGTCATCAAAATAGAAAAAATGCCAAGGGGGTGAATACTTTCGCAAAGCCACTGTATGAAATACAATTTTGTAGCTCTGAGTCTCTAATTTTATCCAATGTAAAAAACAAGAGTCTGATTTGAGCCGGTCGGTCGCATATAGCATGGGGTGTAAAGCCATAACACGTACGTTTTTCTAGCAGCAGACTATGATTGATAATGTCAAAAGCCACACTGAAGTCTAACATCACAGCCCCCACAATATTTGTATCAATTTCTCTCAGCCAATCATCAGTCATTTGTGTAGGTGATGTATTTGTTGAATGTCGTTCCCTATAAGGATGCTAAAAGTTTGTTGTCAATTTTTTTACTGTAAAATAGCATTGTATCTGGTCAAAAGTTTACTAAAGGTTGGTAACAGGCTGATTGGTTGGCTATTTGAGTCAGTAAAAGGGGCTTTATTATTCTGAGATAGCAGAATGACTTTTGCTTCCCTCCAGGCTTGTGGGTACACACTTTCTAGTATTTAAAATGACAATTCTTGTCTTTCATATTTTGGTCAGATATTAATGGATGTGTAGTGTCAGCGTTTGTTACTGGCATTTCATGCCTAAATTTGCTAATCTTGCCAATGAAAAAAATCATTAAAACCATTCTACTTGTATGACTGATGGAGGAGAGTCAGGCGTGTTCTACTGATGCTGAAAGACAGATTCCAGATACAAATATTTTGGCATTATTATACAACAGATAGACATAATCACCGTCAGACACACCTAGCTAACTTGATGGGTCATATAATCGTCTAGCGAGTCTTTTGTTTAGACATGCTAGCTAAACAATGAACCATAATCCTAATTCATAGAGTACAAACCCATTTTCATAGCTAGATAAGTTAACCAAATAGGTTAAATGTTAGCTAGTTAGCTAGCTATCTTTAGGCTATAACTAGCAATGCGAAATGGCATTCTGAGATAACATTACTACACACAGATCATATACGTAATGCTAGCTAGCGAGCCAGCCATCTAACATCAGCTAGCTAGCTAACAGACAGCTTTAAGGAGTCTTTTATTAATACATGGAGCTAGCTGACTAAACAAGGAACCATAATCCCAATCCATAGAGTACTAGCAATACAAATCAATTGTCATAGCTAGCTATAGTTAGGCAAATAGGTTTCAATGTTAGCTAGTTAGATAGCTGACATTGGGCTATAACTATCAATGCGAAATGGCATTCTGAGAACATCATTACACACAGATCATAAATGTAACACAAAATTTTTTTAAAAAGCTAACAGCTTTCTTGGCCCGTTGTTGTGTCAGGTCTATCTGGTTCACACTGGCCGTGTGCAATGCCATAAGAATCATGTTAAGCTTTAGCACCCACCCAAACTCTAAACATTTTACTCACCCTCGCAGAGCTGGTTAGGCTTTTTTCCTGTTTTTCAGAGCATTGGTGACTGTAACTGTGCTCCTGGCAACAATTTAGTTATGCTTTTTTGCCGATGTTTACTGACACCGGTGTTGAGCATTCGTAAATTCATCAGTTATTCTAAACTCTGGTACACTCAGACGAGAGTGCTCTGAAACAGTTGTCGCAGTGACGTTCTATTTAAAAGTAATACTTGCATACTGGTGTTTTTAGTTACGTTTTTTTAAAAGCCACGTTAGACAGGATTTCACTACACATTCTGACCAGCTCAAATAGACAGAAGCGTGCAAACTCATCTCTCGGCATGTCCAGCCCACTCATTATCTCCGCCAATCATGGCTAGCGGGAAGGTTGTTGACTTTTTCTGTGGCTTAATCAACTAGGTTTGTGATTTAAAATGTTATTTGTATTTATAGATGGCATAGAAGTTTGTTATTAAGGCACATGAAAGTTCACATGTTCGAGAAGGAATTTCTGCCCCCAAAAACTGTTTTGATTAAAGAAAATGTTTACACTCAGACGGCTCTCCTGTGAAGTAGTGACCCGAGACACATGACTAGTTTCCTGAAACAGGTCACATATTGTGCATAAAGAGTTTCCTGTCTAATAGAACTTAGAGGGTGTTCTTTAATGGAAGCCTCTCCAACATAATCCAGGTAGAATCAGGAATTCCCCAGGGCAGCTGTCTAGGCCCCTTACTTTTTTCAATCTTTACTAAAAACACTCTTTGAGCGTCAGAGCCAGTATAGTAAGATTCAATCTTAGTCCTGTTTTGACTCTTTGCCTGTTTGATGATTTGTCTGAGGGCATAGCTGGATTTCTTATCAGCGTCAGGATTAGTCCTGCTCCGTGAAGGTGGCAGCTATAGCTTTTAGTTAGGTGTGGTTGTTACGTGTAATCAATGGCTTCTGTTTGGGATATGTACATACGGTCACTCTGGGGACGACGTCGTCGACACACTTATTGATGAAGCCGACGAATGAGGTGGTATACTCCTCAATGCCATTGGATGAATTCCGGAACATATTCCAGTCTGTGCTAGCAAAACAGTCCTCTAGCGTCGCATCCGCATCATCTGACCACTTCTGTATTAAGCGAGTCACTGGCACTTCTTTAGTTTTTGCTTGTAAGCAGGAATCATGTGGATAGAATTATGGTCAGATTTTCCAAATGGAGGGCGAGGGAGAGCTTTGTATGCATCTCTGTGTGTGGAGTAAAGGTGGTCTAGAGTTTTGTTTTCCTCTGGTTGCACATGTGACATGCTGGTAGAATTAGGTTTGTGGTGGTAAATAGATGGCTATGAAAATGTAGACGAAAGCTCTTTTGGTAGACAGTGTGGTTTACAGCTAATCTCCTGAGTGGCGCAGCTGTCTAATGCACTGCATCTCACTGCTAGTGGTGTCACTACAGAGACCCTGGTTCGAATTCAGGCTGTATCACAATTGGCTGTAATTGGGAGTCCCATAGGGCGGCGCACAAATGGCCTAGCGTTGTCTGGTTTTGGCCAGTGTAGGTCGTCATTGTAAATAAGAATTTGTTCTTAACTTCTTGACGCTACCTGTCGCGGGATCGTTTTCGTCAGCAACCGCTGAAACAGCATAGCGCCACAGTCAAATAAAATTACAAAAAAATATTCATATTCATGAAATCACAAGTGCAATATTACAAAACACAGTTTAGCCTTTTGTTAATCCACCTGTCGTCTAAGATTTTGAAATTATGCTTTACAGCGAAAGCAATCCAAGCGTTTGTGTAAGTTTATCGATAGCCTAACATAGCATTATGTACACTTAGCATCAGGAAGCTTGGTCACGAAAATCAGAAAAGCAATCAAATGAACCGTTTACCTTTGATGATCTTCGGATGTTTTCACTCACGAGACTCCCAGTTACACAACAAATGTTCCTTTTGTTCCATAAAGATTATTTTTATACCCAGAATACCTCCGTATGTTTGTCGCGTTATGTTCAGAAATCCACAGGCTCGAGCGGTCACGACAACGCAGACGAAAATTCCAAATAGTATCCGTAATGTCCACAGAAACATGTCAAATGTTTTTTTATAATCAATCCTCAGGTTGTTTTTTAAAATATATAATCGATAATATATCAACCGGCACTGTCTCTTTTTCAGTAGGAGAGGGAGAGACAATGGCTGCCCAAGCTCTGTTGCGCAAGCAAAACTCATGCGAACACCTGACGAGATGTTATGTTTCTTGCTCATTTTTCAAAATAAAAGCCTGAAACTATGTCTAAAGACTGTTGACACCTTGAGGAAGTGATAGGAAAATGAATCTGGTTGATATCCCTTTAAATGGAGGCAAGGCATCCAATGGAACAGAAAGCTTTCAGGATAAACAGCACTTTCGTGTTGGATTTTCCTCAGGTTGTTGCCTGCAATATCAGTTCTGTTATACTCACAGACAATATTTTGACAGTTTTGGAAACTTTAGAGTGTTTTCTATCCTAATCTGACAATTTATATGCATATTCTAGTTTCTGGGCATGAGAAATAGGCAGTTTCAAATGGGTACGTTTTTTTAGCCAAAAATGAAAACTCCTACACTCAAGAAGTTAACATAGTGTCCAAAGAAGGGCCAGAAGTATAAAGAATGGTGTCGTCTGCGTAGAGGTGGAACTGAGAATCACCAGCAGCAAGAGCGACATCATTTATCTATACAGAGAAGAGAGTCGGCCCGAGAATTGAACCCTGTGGCACCGCCATAGAGACTGCCAGATGTCCAGACAACAGGCCCTCCGATTTGACACACTGAACTCTATCAGATAAGTACTTGGTGAACCAGGCAAGGCAGTCATTTGAGAAACCAAGGCTGTTTAGTCTGCCGATAAGAATGTGGTGATTGACAGAGTCGAAAGCCTTGGCCAGGTCGATGAATATGGCTGCATAGTAATGTCTCTTATCGATGGCGGTTATGATATCGTTTAGGACTTTGAGCGTGGCTGAGGTGCACCCATGACCAGCTTGGAAACCAGATTGCATAGCGGAGAAGGTACGATTTTGCAGCTCTTTCAGAACATCAGCTATCTGGATTTGGGTGAAGGAGAAATGGGGGAGGCTTGGACGAGTTACTGTGGGGGGGGTGCCGGGCAGTTGACCGGGGTAGGGGTAGCCAGGTGGAATTCATGGCCAGCCGTAGAAAAATGCTTATTGAAATTCCCAATTATAGTGGATTTATCAGTGGTGACAGTGTTTCCTAGCCTCAGTGCAGTGGGCAGCTGGGAGGAGGCGCTCTTATTCTCCATGGACTTTAATTGACAGGGGTCTTTGCTTCAAGATTATACTTTTTCTGGTAGATGCTTTCTAACAGCCCTTTCTGCATCTGTTCAAAAATAAATCAAAGCCTTTGCCTGTTCCTAATTTTTAAGATGGAAAATGGATGAAAAATGTACATATGCCAAAAAATGTTTGTGCTCATGGGTCCTTCTACATGGAAATGACCTGCTCTGACTTTGAGATAGTAATTGATTCAACTGTCCACTTGACAGAGGTGCTGCTGCTGTTCTCTCGCTCTCTTTCTCTCTCTCGGAACTCAGTCTGTGTCTCAACTTTCTGTTGACAATTAAAATAGTGGAATATTCAAGGTCCGAAAGTCAAATATTGTTTGTGCATCAGCAGTTTTAATCTGGTTTAGTCAGTCACTGACAGTCACTCAATTAGTCAAGCAGCTAACCATTTATTGATTGGTAAGTTAGTCAAGCTCTAAACTAATCATGGCCGAATACCGACTTGTCCAGGGGCCTTGACCACTAGGGCCCCCATTGATTGTGTTAGTCACTCTCACTCAGATATCATTAACATGGCATAAATCATGGCAAAATGAGTTAAATTACATTAAATGAGAGCCGGCCCTGGAGGGGGAAGAGGGTATGGTGGGAACCTGAAGAATAAAAAGGAAATATCTAGGTTAGCGTTTTAGTTATTACATTTATTATGTCTGTCCTGCTGTTCCATTATTCATAGTAACAACAGTTGCCAGGAAAACTGCTGCCCCACTTTCACTCTTCCCCAATCCACTCTAGTTAGTTGTTTAGAGGGAAAGTGAAACCTATCAAGTTTGATAATTCATTCAGTTGAGCCCACTGTGCATTCCTTATTACTTACTCCTAAATAATCCCATTCCCCCTGAATGGCTTTAATGAGAATATACCAACTGGCTCCAGTTGTCCCTTTTAGTTATCAGTTAGAAAGCATGTTATCCATACACATAAAGAGGCCAGGTAGTTATGAGACTTCTCTGTTCCTAAACCCAAGCATTTTTCTACACCCGCAATAACATCTGCTAAATATGTGTATGTGACCAATACTATTTTATTTTATTTAAGAAACACAGTGTGTGTCGGGAATAGTTGGGATCTTCCAGAGCGACTCTCCTCTCCCCTCATATGCTGTGAGCACTCTTGTTTCTGTTTCTGCTGACTCAGATCATGGTGCCAAATTGGAGCAGCAGACAACTAAATATAACAATATCCTGTTTACTGACAGATACTTCAAGAGTGCTGCATTGGTTGTGGGTGTGATGTATGTATGTATGCCTGCCTGCCTGTGTGTGTGCCTCGTTCTCCATGATATGCTGACTCCAACCTTACTATTCACTATTAAAAGCACCATCTGCTCATGAGAATTGCAACTCACGCTCAGGGAATAGTGAGAGAGAATGGGCCTGGACCCAAAGTTTTTCCTGGTGATATCACATGGCCAGGAAAAAACTCCTGGTCCTACATATTTTGTACATTAGCCATTGGTCACTGAAGTTCAGGATTTTTTGAGAAACCAAATATAATCTGACATGATTCAGTTAATGTGAATTTCATTGAGTAATGAAAGCAAACGGAAAGACTAAATGGTTAAAGGTTAATCAATCTACTGTTCAATACCAAAAGGTCAGACTGTGTATGCTTAGATTTGACATCAAATTTAATATGATTACCGGGAAGTTAAATTGCAACGTCAAAGTATGAAATTAAATACAACTAATGAACTCATTCCATGTCTAAATTAACAAGCACCACGTGTAGAGAAGGTTAGTCGAGGTGAACTTTCCGTCAAACTTAACACACATTTGCATCCAGAAAACAAACTAAAAAGAGCATAACATGTAATGTTTCCAAATGTCTACACACACAAATCATAGATCTTTCCCCTTATTCTCTAGTGACTCTGCCACCTCTGGTCTCTTGGCCGTCCCACCCCTACGGGAGGTTAGCTACCGCTCAGCTCGGTTTAAGCTCTTCTCTGTGTACTTCCTACGACTGTGACATGTGGTTGTCTCACCTACTGGAGCTATCTTAAGACTAACTGCAAGTTGCTCTGGATAAGAGTCTCTTCTAAATGACTAAAACGTAAATGCACATGTGTGAGCATGTGTGTGTGCATGTGAGCGTGGGCATGTGTATGTGTGCGTGCATCAGAGAGAGAGAAAGAGACAGAGTGTGTGTGAGAGACTCATTTCTGCGGCATCCTGATTACCATAATGCCTTTGTGCCTCTCTCCTACCACACAATAAATGGCTGCTGGTGAATTAGCAGGCCCCAAGTCTGATTGGAAAGCATGTGAGCAATCTCCTAATGGACCGTATCCATCCAAAATATACATTCTTCTCTCTATGTGTGCACTTTGAAGATGTATGTCTACCTAACCTTACAGCAATGAAACACACTCCTCCTCCTCTTCTGCCCAGACCATAAAAAGTATCCAGATATGTTGAAAGGCACTCTCTTTGTATTGGTCTAAGTGCACAGCAACATTGTTTGCAGTGATCACAATTGAAGAGGAACACAATTAGTTCGAAAAAGTTCTTGCACTACCTTTAGATTATGTTTTGGAGTGAATAGGGAGAGAGGGAGTTGAAATGTGGACTGTCCGAAGTCCACATGAGAAGTTCTATCCGTTGTGTCATTTTGTAACAAGTGAGTGATCTGAGCTGCACTTAAAAGTCATTCAGCTTTGGAGAAAATACTGCAGGGATGTAAGATCCAGGCATTTTTTGTCCAATGGGGGTGGGGGGGAGATAATGTGAATGTTCTGTTTCACCATTGTCAATTCAACACTTTGTGACATCAATCAAGTTACACTACGCAATATTTCATCAGCGATGTCATTGTGACAATGATACTTTCTGTTTGTAACATCAACAATGCATCAATCAAATCATCTTTTTTTTTTACAGCAATCTTGCTTTTGTGACATAAATCAATGGATTCTCTTCGAATACGTGTTTCTGCCATTAGTGACACAATAGCATATTACCACTGTTTTCACATAGCATTCTAAAGGCCTTAGCGTGTCTTAACAGAATGTGCAGTTAAAGCGTTCTGCTCTGGAATGTAGATCCCTAATGACATTCTATCTTCTCATGTAAAGACAGGATCATTATTGATTTTTTATTATCCTCCTGAATCTGTGTAATTATCCTTATTTGACACTGAATTAAACCAATGTTTACAAAAGACAACATATCTATGACAAGGCCTTTCTATTTATATCAGCCTAGCAGCTAAACCTAGCAGCTTAATCCTAATTCTAATCCAGCCATTGACAGCACGCCAAAGGGAGCAGGTTGTCATGGTGACACCTGGCTGGTGGTATTATGGGATATTTTGACTGGTCCTGTGCTGATAGTGTGTTCTGGCTACGGTGTATTCTCTACACCAGCAGTCTCCGGGTCACACTCTGGGCAGAGCAGCTCATTCCTCTCCTAAACAACAGGAGCTGAGGGAAATAACAGTGGAGACACATACACGGACAGACTGACTGGAGCACAGCCATTTGATCTGAACAGTCCATTAGGTTTACAACAACAAGTTAAGAGTGAGGAGAGGGACTAGTGCTCCACACACACACAATTTCTATCTTCCCATAAATTAGAATTTATGCTGTTTTTATTTCGAACCCAAGTTATCAAAAAAGCAATTTTCTTTTGGGCCACAATCTCACACGGGACTGTGTGAGTGTGTGTACATTATAAACTACCGTTCAAAAGTTTGGGGTCACTTTGAAATGTCCTTGTTTTTGAAAGAAAAGCAATTTTTTTGTCCATTAAAATAACATCAAATTGATCAGAAATACAGTGTAGACATTGTTAATGTTGTAAATGATTATTGCAGCTGAAAACTGCTGATTTTATATTGAATATCTACAAAGGCAAACAGAGGCCCATTATCAGCAACCATCACTCCTGTGTTCTAATGGCACGCTGCGTTAGCTAATCCAAGTTTATGACAGAGTTGACTTGGATTAGCTAACACAACGTGCCATTGGAACACAGGAGTGATGGTTGTTGATAATGTGCCTCTGTACGCCTATGTAGATATTCCATAACAAATCAGCCATTTCCAGCTGCAATAGTCATTCACAACATTACCAATGGCTACACTGATCAATTTTATGTTATTTTAATGGACTATTTCTAAGTAACCCCAAACTTTTGAACGGTAGTGTATATACAAAAGTATGTTGACACCCCTTCAAATGAGTGGATTCGTCTATTTCAGCCACACCCGCCGTTGACAGGTGAATAAAATCGAGCACACAGCCATGCATCCTCCATAGACAATCTCCATGACAGTACAATTGCCTTACTGAAGAGGTCAGTTACTTTCATCGCGGCACCTTTCCAACAAATTGCTGCCCTGCTAGATCTGCCCAGGTCAACTAAGTGCTGTTATTGTGAAGTGGAAACGTCTAGGAGCAACAGCTGCTCAGCCGCAAAGCGGTAGTCTACACAAGCTCACAGAACGGGACTGCCGAGCGCTGAAGAGCAAAGCGTGTAAAAATCATCTGTCCTCGTTTGCAACACTCACGCCTGAGTTCCAAACTGCCTTTGGAAGCAACGTCAGCACAATAACTGTTCGTTGAGAGCCTCAGGAAATGGGTTTCCAAGACCGAGCAGCTAAACACAAGCCTAAGATAATCACACGCAATGCCAGGCTTTGGCTGGAGTGGTCGCCGCCATGGACTCTGGAGCAGTGCAAATGCGTTCTCTGGAATGATGAATCACGCTTCACCATCTGAAGGATGAATCTGGGTTTGGCAGATGCCAGGAGATTGCTACCTGCCCGAATGCACAATGCCAACTGTAAAGTTTCATGGAGTAGGAATAATGGTCTGGGATTGTTTTTCATGGGTAGAGATCCTTTGTTCTAGTAAAGGGAAATCTTAACACAACAGTGGAAGAACTTGACTGGCCTATACACAGCTCTCACCTCAACCCCATTGAACAACTTTGGGATGAATTGTAACGCCGACTGCGATCCAAACCTACTCGCCCAACATCAGTGCCCGACCTCACTAATGCTCGTGGCTGAATGGAAGCAAGCCTCCACAGTAATGTTCCAACATCTAGTGGAAAGCCTTCCCAGAAAAGTGGAGGCTGTTTTATCAGCAAATCCATATTTATGCCCATGATTTTGGAATGAGATGTTCGACAAGCAGGTGCCCACGTACTTTTGGTCATGTAGTGTAAGTGTGTTTGTGCAGTATAGTTGTGTTTTCTTTTTTTCTTTTGATGTTTCATACTTGGACCTTGGCCTGGGTGATTGTGTGTTGTGTGAGCGTTGTGGGAGGCTAGGATGCGGTCGGTTAATTCCAGTACGACTATTTCATGCTAATGTGATAGGCTTTGGACCACCAAGCCACCCATTCTAATGGGCAGAGATGAATGGATGCAGAACTCCTCTGTTCCCGCTCTCCCTCCATCCCTCATTCCCTCTCTCACTCTGTGGGCTAATGAGTTGTTTTTAGTTCTACTGTGTGTGTGTGTGTGTGTGTGTGTGTGTGTGTGTGTGGGGGTTTGTCTATCTAAAATAAGTCTACTTGCTTGTGTGGGAGCAGATCTGAGCTGAGGCCATATTTGTCATAATGGTTTTAGATCGTGACTCAGTAATCACACCGATGATGGTTTTCTAATGATAGCTACCAAAAGAGTATGCACCTTGCACCATGGCAGCAAGGATGCATCACATTTTTTATGATTGTTTTCCTACTTCTGGCCCATTTACAAACAAGCAAAAACATTGTTGAATATGAATTTAATTTGCCAAACTATTGAATAAAATGTGCAGAATTTGAAAGACGTTAATCCTATGTTGAACAACATTTTTGAAAAATGTTAAACTTTTGTTTTCACGTAGCTGAGACAGCATAATTAGCATTCTCATAAACTTAACATGGCAGGTTAGCTAGTTAGCTTTGTGGCACATCGGAGAGTAAATATCCTAATGTTATCTACATAAAACATTTTGGCACCGATTCTGTCTTTGGTCACTGATATTCTGTGTCTAACAACATTGTCATTTCCACAATTGATCTTTGAATGAATAGGGATAACGACCATTAGATACAGTCTATGTTAGCTAGCTAACCCGCCATGTTACGTCTTTGAGAATGCTAATTATGTTAACTCAACTTCTGAGTGTTTACACTACATGAAAACAAACGTTTTAATGTTTTTTTTTCTCAACATAGAATTTACATATTTAAGTTTGTTGCAAGTTATTTAATAATTTTGACAAAGTGTACAGAATGAGTCCATGCAACTTATTATGTGACATGTTAAGCAAATGTTTATTTCGGCTTGCCATAACAAAAGGGTTGAATAGGTATTTACTCAAGACATTCCAGCTTTTCATTTGTAATACATTTTGAGAAATTTCTAAAAACATATTTCCAATTTGACGTTATGGGGTATTGTGTCTAGGCCAGTGACAATCTCAATTTAATCTATATTAAATTCAGGCTTTAACACAACAAAATATGTAAAAATCAATGGGTGTGAATACTTTCTAAAGCCAGACTTAAAAAGACAAATCTCTTCTACAAGTGTATGTTAATGCCAGTACTTCAGTATATGATGATGATGTTTTGACATTTGAGAGGCTTAAACAGATTTTTTTGCCAACAGTTCAGTAACAGGAGTGAACAGAAGAAACAAAATACATTTACCTTTGTTTTTGTTTGTGTCAGTTATCGACCGTCCACTCTGCTGAGGACAAAGCAGTGGCCTTTTGAACAGGACATGGAGGGAAACAGTCATTCTGCAGGGGATACATTTTGAGAGCATTATGATAATTATCCTTTTGTTGTGTTTGAAGGTCAATTATCAAATTAAACGGATCACATTGGTTTTCCTGATTTGATGGTAGCAAGTTGTTCTAGGCACTAGGCAGTCGGCACAACCATTTCTACCTCTATCCTGCCTCTGATTTGTGTAAAAAATAAAGAATCTACATTAATATTTAACAATGCTTTTTGCTTGTTTGTGAATGGGCCAGAATGAGGAAAACAACTGCATTCGATCAGGAACTTTGTTGGTGGGGCTTCATAAGGTGCATAACATATCAATAATACAGAAACCTGTAATGTATGGTGTGATTACCATCGTGATAAATACTGTACAAAATCACAAAATGAAAGAGATCATTACAAACTTCCCACTCTCATCCTTGCAGTGATGTAAGCCTACTGGAGGCATACAGAGCCTATGGGTCCTCCAGGTTCAGACAAGACATAAAAATCATTCCTCATTTTCATATTTATACAGAAAAATTGCGAAACCCAAGAGAGGCAGAGGAAAAAGATGTATTGAGTGACCTTTTTCTTGCTCCTCCAAGACTACCTGTCAACCATGTCAGGTGTGTCTAAGTGTGTGTGTGTGCTTGTGTTACGCGGAGAGGAACAGGGAAACCCAAGAGCAGACTCAGACAAGGAGACTGGGATGAAGTAAGCAAGGAATTTATTGAAACAGAGGAAATATGGAGCGCAGGCCAGGGGAAGCTCGGGAAGGTTGCAGGAAACCAGGTGCAGAGGCTGAGGCTGGAGCGAGAGGGGTTGGGACAGGGTAAGCTGGTCTGGAGGGGAATCCAAGAGAGCAGTATGGTGGAGAATCCAGGGCAGAGTAGCAGGATGAGGAGACGTGGGACTGGAGACAGGGAACAGAGTCAGAGCTGGCAGAACTGTAGCGTAGAAGAAAACTCAGGCAAGGAAAACAGGCACAACAGGCTCTAGATAGTAACAAATGGCTAGAAACATGGACTGACTGAGCAGATATTACGATCTGGCAGTGTGGAAGTGGCAGGACTGAGTATTTGTAGAGGTCTTGATTATGGAACAGGTTGCAGCTGGTTGGGATCTGCTCTCCAGCACACCTGTCTCCAGCACACCTGGAGTCCAGCAAAATTAAGGCAGTTTATACAATTTTAAAACATTACAATACATTCACAGATTTCACAACACACTGTGTGCCCTCAGTCCCGTAATCCACCACTACAACATATCTACATTACTAAATCCATGTGTATGTATAAGTGTGTATGTTATCGTGTGTCTGTGTGTGTATTCATGTGTCTGTGCCAATGTTTGTGTTCTTGGTCTCAAGCTGTACATTCACACGGACGAGGTTTCTTGGTAAAAGCGAATGAATATGTTGGGCCTTAGGCTTTAACTGGTCGTTTTGGTAACACTCTTTAGTATGTAGAACCCCTGGGGTGCTGTTGTTTCTGAATGAATGAACACCTACGCTGCCTCAGAAGCCTATTCTAAAGCATGCCCCAATGCCTCAGGAACACACAAACCCACTTAAACAGAGAGAGAACACGGACATGCTGCATAAAGATGGAGCCATCTTAAATGTCAGTTTCACACTTCTCTTCATAACAGAAGCTGATGCACAATAGGGAGGAAAACAAAACACACCATACCTCTCGCAGAAAAGACCCCCTGCATCTCTTTAAAACAGGCCAATTACACACATGACAGTTTTAGTCAGTTATTCCAACCAATATGTGCCTCAGAGCTCTAATGGTTTGACTTCATATTTATTCTGCAGGGGCAGTTTGGTCCTATCCTTCGCCACCTGCTTCTGAAAGCATCACGGTGTGTCCTCTGATATTATCCTTTTTAACAGGGGTTGATGATTTTGTGTTAGCCTGCACAGTGCAAACCCCTAGACTCAGTGGCGCTTCTAGCTTGTATGCCTCCCTTGGGTGAACCCCCCCCCCAACTGTAATTTTCACTCAGACATTTGGAACAACACAAATAAATAATCATAATTTTACAACTATATAAATATATGTACAAAAATAAGACTCATACATATCAAAAAGAAGTAACAAAGACAAATATAAACAAATTGTAGTGTATAAATACAAATGTAATTACTACACTATTACCCTATTGCTAAAAAAACACATACAACTAAAATTGCACAAATCCTAAATCACAAAAATACACAAATAGAATAGCACACTTATAAAGAAGAGAACCTGATTATTAAACTATTGCACTTCAAACAAGAAACACACAAACTAAATTCCACAACTAATTGCATTAGTACTTTACACAGTTTATTATTTATTTATTTCACCTTTATTTAACCAGGTAGGCCAGTTGAGAACAAGTTCTCATTTGCAACTGCGACCTGGCCAAGATAAAGCATAGCAGTGTGAACAGACAACACAGAGTTACACATGGAGTAAACAATTAACAAGTCAATAACACAGTAGAAAAAAAGAGAGTCTGTCACGTCTTTCTTCTGTTGAAGGAGAGGCGGACCAAAACGCAGCGTGGTTATTGTGATACATCTTTAATAAAGATGGAAATAGAACAATGTACAAAAACAAGAAATGGGAAAACCAAAAACAGCCCTATCTGGTGTAACAAACACAAAGACAGGAACAATCACCCACAAACCCCAACACCAAACAGGCTACCTAAATATGGTTCCCAATCAGAGACAATGACTAACACCTGCCTCTGATTGAGAACCATATCAGGCCAAACACAGAAAAAGACAAACTAGAGACACAACATAGAATGCCCACTCAGATCACACCCTGACCAAACAAAACATAGAAACATACAAAGCAAACTATGGTCAGGGTGTGACAGAGTCTATATACATTGTGTGCAAAAGGCATGAGGAGGTAGGCGAATAATTACAATTTTCCAGATTAACACTGGAGTGATAAATGATCAGATGGTCATGTACAGGTAGAGATATTGGTGTGCAAAAGAGCAGAAAAGTAAATAAATGTAAACAGTATGGGGATGAGGAAGGTAAAATTGGGTGGGCCATTTACCAATAGACTATGTACAGCTGCAGCGATCGGTTAGCTGCTCAGATAGCAGATGTTTGAAGTTGGTGAGGGAGATAAAAGTTCCAGTCACAGGCAGCAGAGAACTGGAATGAAAGGCGGCCAAATGAGGTGTTGGTTTTAGGGATGATCAGTGAGATACACCTGCTGGAGCTACAGGTGGGTGTTGCCATCGTGACCAGTGAACTGAGATAAGGCGGAGCTTTACCTAGCATGGACTTGTAGATGACCTGGAGCCAGTGGGTCTGGCGACGAATATGTAGCGAGGGCCAGCCGACTAGAGCATACAGGTCGCAGTGGTGGGTGGTATAAGGTGCTTTAGTAACAAAACGGATGGCACTGTGATAAACTGCATCCAGTTTGCTGAGTAGAGTATTGGAAGCTATTTTGTAGATGACATCGCCGAAGTCGAGGATCGGTAGGATAGTCAGTTTTACTAGGGTAAGTTTGGCGGCGTGCATGAAGGAGGCTTTGTTGCGGAATAGAAAGCCGACTCTAGATTTGATTTTAGATTGGAGATGTTTGATATGAGTCTGGAAGGAGAGTTTGACAGATTCCCCCGCTCCCCCTACCACGGGCTTCCAGTGGGGAGACCTGAGGTCAACCTACCCCCACACTCTCCCCATCTCGTACTTCTGAGTGTGAGACCTTCCCAGGCAGTAGCCTGTCTGAACAGGACATGGAGGGTGTTAACAATGATTTATGCCGCCCCGGCATATATATACAGTAGCCAAATACATTTAAACACAGTTTTTCACAATTCCTGACATTTAATCCTAGTAAAACTTCCCTGTTTTAGGTCAGTTAAGCTCACCACTTTATTTTAAGATTGTGAAATGTCAGAATAATAGTAGAGCTGTCACGTATTATCAAGGTGGGTGGAATCAGGCGCAGAGAGCAGGTTACAGTGAGTCGATAGTTTTATTCTCCGGTGAACCAAACACGGTCAACCCAATATACAGGGTGAAATAATCCAACACAGGATCAAAATTATACCGGAGAAAATAACACACACTTATTAACCAAAATACATGAATCCAAACAATCCCGCACAAAACAAGGGCGGGACAACCTACTACATATAAGGACGTCAATTAAACTAAAATACACACAGGTGAAACTAATAAGACAAAACCAACAGACAAACGAAAAAGGGATCGGTGGTGGCTAGTAGGACGGTGACGACGACCACCGAGCACCGCCCGAACAGGCAGGAGAGCCAACTTCGGCGGAAGTCGTGACAAGAGCGACTGAATAATTTCAGCTTTTATTTCTTTCATCACATTCCCAGTACATACACTCAATTAGTATTTGGTAGCATTGACTTTAAATTGTTTAACTTGGGTCAAACGTTTCGGGTAACCTTCCATAAGCTTCCCACAAGAAGTTGGGTGAATTTTTGCCGATTCCTCCTGACAGAGCTGGTGTAACTGAGTCAGGTTTGTTTTCCTCCTTGCTCGCACAAGCTTCTTCAGTTCTGCCCACAAATGTTCTATAGGATTGAGGTCAGGGCATTGTAATGGCCACTCCAATACCTTGAATTTGTTGTCCTTAAGCCATTTTGTCACAACTTTGGAAGTATGCCTGGGGTCATTTTCCATTTGGAAGACGCATTTGCGACCAGGCTTTAACTTCCTGACGGATGTCTTGAGATGCTGTTTCAATATATCCACCAAATTTTCCTACCTTATCATGCCATCTATTTTGTGAAGAGCACCAGTCCCTCCTGCAGCAAAGCACCCCCACAACATGATGCCGCCACCCCCACAACATGATGCCGCCACCGTGCATCACGGTTGGGATGATGTTCTTCGGTTTGCAAGCCTCCCCCTTTTCCTCCAAAGATAACGATGGTCATTATGGGTAAACAGTTATATTTTTGTTTCATCAGACCAGAGGACATTTCTCCAAAAAGTACTATCTTTGTACCCATGTGCAGTTGCAAACCGTAGTCTGGCTTTTTTTATGGCGGTTTTGTAGCAGTGACTTCTTCCTTGCTGAGCGGCCTTTCAGGTTATGTCGATATAGGACTCGTTTTACTGTGGATATAGATACTTTTGTACCTGTTTCCTCCAGCATCTTCACAAGGTCCTTTGCTGTTGTTCTGGGATTGATTTGCAATTTTCGCAACAAAGTACGTTCATCTCTAGGAGACACTCTCCTTCCTAAGCAGTATGATGGCTGCATGGTCCCATGGTGTTTATGCTTGCGTACTATTGTTTGTACAGATGAACGAGGTACCTTCAGGCATTTGGAAATTGCTGCCAAGGATTAATCAGACTTGCTGAGGTCTACAATTTTTTTTCTGAGGTCTTGGCTGATTTATTTTGATTTTCCCATGATGTCAAGCAAAGAGGCACTGAGTTTAAAGGTAGGCCTTGAAATACATCCATGGGTACACCTCTAATTTGTCCAAGGCGCAGCGTGATATGTATATATCTTCTATTTTAATGAAACGAAGAACACTTCAACAAACTTACAAAACATCAAAACGAACGTGACAGCTATGTAGAATAAGTGCAGACACAGTCAACTAATACGTAGACATACAAACATAGAACAAAACATAGAATGCCCACCCCAACTCACGCCCTGACCAACCTAAAATAGAGACATAAAAAAAGGAACTAAGGTCAGGACGTGACACAATTGTCTCAAATGATGTCAATTTGCCTGTCAGAAGCTTCTAAAGCCATGACATTATTTTCTGGAATTTTCCAATCTGTTTAAAGGCACAGTCAATTTAGTGTATGTAAACTTCTGACCCACTGGAATTGTGATACAGTGAATTATAAGTGAAATAATCTGTCTGTAAACAATTGTTGGAAAAATTACTTGTGTCACGCACAAAGTAGATGTCCTAACCGACTTGCCAAAACTATAGTTTGTTAACAAGACATTTGTGGATTGTCTGAAAAAAAAGTTTTAATATATCCAACCTAATTGCATTTAAACTTCAGACTTCAACTGTATACATAAAAAACATTTATTTTTATTTTGTGCGGGCGCGCAATGTCGCCCCCTGGCAAGATGCCGCTCTTGGCGGCTGCCCGTTTTGCTTATGCCTAAATCCGCCACTGCCTAGACTACGCACCCAGTACAGTAATAGATGCTATTTTTATAGCCTTCTCATACTATGTAGAATCCCACAATGCACTCCAGACTGTACAAAGGAATGTCTCATTACTCTTGATGTACTAAATGACAATGTTATATTGTGGGTCAATAGTGTGCTACATAGCGTCTATTTTTTTTTACCCAAATCAGAGGCAGGATAGAGGTAGAAATGGTTGTGTCGACTGCCTAGTGCCTAGAACAACTTGCTACCATCAAATCAGGAAAACCAATGTGATCCGTTTAATTTGATAATTGACCTTTAAACACAACAAAGGGACAATTATCATAATGCTCTCAAAATGTATCCCCTGCAGAATGACTGTTTCCTTCCATGTCCTGTTCAAAAGGCCACTGCTTTGTCTTCAGCAGAGTGAATGGTCGATAACTGACACAAACAAAAACAAAGGTAAATGTATTTAGTTTATTCTGTTCACTCCCGTTACTGAACTGTTGACAAAAAAATATGTTTAAGCCTCTCAAATGTCAAAACTTAGAGATCATCATCATCATCATATACTGAAGTACTGGCATTAACATACACTTATAGAAGAGATTTGTCTTTTTAAGTCTGGCTTTAGAAAGTATTCACACCCGTTGATTTTTACACATTTTGTTGTGTTAAAGCCTGAATTTAATATAGATTAAATTGAGATTGTCACTGGCCTAGACACAATACCCCATAATTTCAAATAGGAAATATGTTTTTAGAAATTTCTCCAAATTCACTACAAATGAAAAGCTGAAATGTTTTGAGTCAATAAGTATTCAACCCTTTTGTTATGGCAAGCCTAAATAAACTTTAGGAGTAAACATTTGCTTAACATGTCACATAATAAGTTGCATGGACTCATTCTGTACAGTTTGTCAAAATTATTAAATAACTTGCAACGAACTTAAATATGTAAATTATATGTTGAGAAAAAAAACATTAAAACTTTTGTTTTCATATAGTGTAAACACTCAGAAGTCGAGTTAACATAATTAGCATTCTCAAAGACGTAACATGACGGGTTAGTTAGCTGGCATAGACTGTATCTAATCGCCATTATCCCTATTCATTCAAAGATCAAAGATTTTTGAATGACTAGCTCATCTCTGTTCTCCACACATGCAATTGTCTGTAAAGTCCCACAAAGCAAACATTGGATATCCCTTTGAGCATGGTGAAGTTCTTATTTACACTTTGAATAATGTATCAATACACCCAGTCCCTACAAAGATACAGGCATCCTTCCTAACTCAGTTGCCGGAGAGGGAGGAAACCACTCAGGGATTTCACCATCAGGACAATAGTCATTTTAAAAATGTTAGATGAATGGGGTGGCAGGTAGCTTAGTGGTTAGAGCGTTGGGCCAGTAACCGAAAGGTTGCTGGTTGAATCTCTGAGCTGTCGTTCTTCCCCGGAACAAAGCAGTTAACCCACTGTTCCCCTGTAGGCTGTCATTGTAAATAAGAATTTGTTCTTAACTGACTTGCATAGTTAAATAAGGTTACATAATGGCTGTGACAGGAGAAAACTGAGGATGGATTAACAACATTGTAGTTACTCCACAATACTAACCTAATTGACCAAGTGCAAAGAAGGAAGCCTGTACAGAAAATATTCCAAAATCATACACTACCATTCAAAAGATTGGGGTCACTTGGAATTTTTGAAAGAAAAGCTTTTTTTTTGTGCTGCTGTATGAGATCTTCAGTTTTTTGGCAATTTCTCTCGTGACCTTCATTTCTCAGAACAAGAATAGACTGACGAGTTTCAGATGAAAGGTCTTTGTTTCTGGCCATTTTGAGCCTATAATCGAATGCACAAATGCTGATGCTCCACTCAAATAGTCTAAAGAAGGACAGTTTTATTGCTTCTTTAATCAGAACAACAGTTTTCAGCTGTGCTAACATAATTGCAAAATGGTTTTCTAATGATCAATTATCCTTTTAAAATTATAAACTTGGATTAGGTAACACAACGTGCCATTTGAACACAGGAGTGATGGCTGCTGATAATGGGCCTCTGTTCGCCTATGTAGATATTCCATGAAAAATCTTAAGTTTCCAGCTACTATAGTCATTTACAACATTAACAATGCCTACACTGTATTTCTGATCAATTTGATGTTATTTACTGGACAATTTAAAAATAAATATTTCGAAAACAAGGACATTTCTAAATGACCCCAAACTTTTGAACGGTAGTGTACATCCTGTTTGCAACAATGCACAGAATTAATACTGCAAAAAATGTTGCAAAACTATTCACCTTTTGTCCTGAATACAAAATGTGTATTTTTGTGGCAAATCCAACACAACACATTACTGAGTACCACTCCTCATAATTTCAAGCATAGTGGTGGCTGCATCATGTTATGGGTATGCTTGCAATTGTTAAGGACTGGGGAGTTTAAAGGATAAAAATGAAACTAAATGGAGTTAAGCAGCAGGAAAATCCCTACAGGAAAACTTAGTTCAGTGTGCTTTCCACCAGACACTGAGAGATTAATTCACCTTTCAGCAGGACAATAACCTAAAACATAAGGCCAAATTCACATGGGAGTTGCTTACCAAGAAGACAGTAAATGTTCCTGAGTTACAGTTTTGACTTAAATCTGCTTGAAAATCTATGGCAAGCCCTGAAAATGGTTGTCTAGCAATGATCAACAACCAATTTGACAGGACTTGAAGAATTTTGAAAAAAAATGATGGGCAAATGTTGCACAATCCAGGTGTGGAAAGCTCTTAGAGACTTACCCATGAAGATATAAGATACTTACTTAAAATAAAGATACTGTTTTATTTTTTATGAATCTTTTACGAAGGTCAGAATTTTTCTACCACTTTGACATTAGAGTATGTTGTGTTGTTAACATAACATTATAATTAAAGCCATTTTAATCCCATTTTGTAACACAACAAAATGTGGAAAAAGCCAAGGGGAATGAATAGTCTCTGAAGGTACTATAAATCCTCGCCAGCCATTTTATTAGATTTGGAAGAGTGGATAATTTGCTTCCATAATATTTTATGAATATATAATTGGGTTTTATGGTGCTGTGCTGGAGGTTTCCTGAATAAATTGGATAAACATAAGTGTGTTAACACACACACACACACAAACACACACACACACACACACACACACACACTGCAGGTTATTACCAGTCTAGGGTTAGGGGATAGGTTAGGGTTAAGGATAGGGTTAGAGATAGGATTAGGGTTAGTGTTGTAACCATGTTATTACTATGTTAACTATGATCACTATGTTTTTGGTAGCCCTTGCCTGAACCATAATATTGGCTTTAACCCCTTACCCTAGCTTTATGTCCCCTCTCTTCCGGCTCAACCCTAATCCTAGCCATAACCCTAACCCTTTCAGACACACACACGGACACACACGGAGACACACACACACACACACACACACACACACACACACACACACACACAGACAGAGTTTTCCTTCCTCACAGTGAGAGGCCTAAAAGGGTGATAATCAAAAGGCCTTGTGGCCGGGCAGACGTCACTTTCACCAACAACAGCATCTCTCAAATCTCTAACAGCCATTTGGAAAAGCTAGAGACAAATGTCACCCAGCCGCGTTTTCCATTTAAGGGCCAAAGATAGGCCATTCGACAACTTAACGAGATTTCCATGGATCGGGTCAACTGTAGGGTCATTCACCCCTGTTCACCTAGCGTCTGGCCAGGGATGGGGTGAGGCAGAAAAATAAAAGCTACGTTTTTTCACAAATACAATGAAAGCTTTTCACTGTGACCTCCAGCCATTTGGATGAACGGAATTAAATGAATGTGTCAGAGTGGGCTGTAATAGGAGCGTGTGTCTCACAGCAGATGCTCCTGCTCTCACTGCAGCCAAATAAAGTCCGTTCCTATCCCATATGAGTCATATGAATGCTCTCACACACCACTCTGATAGGCCTATTTATATTCATCATATTTATATTGTTTATATTATATTGTTGTAGTTTTTCCCCCTTGTAGTTTTTCCCCCTCGCTCTTGTTTAATTTGATTAGGCTCCACAGAGGCCATTGTGAGATGAATGATATCAGAGACTTGAATGACAGCTCAGAACACTGTTCCTTGGAAACAGTGGGAAGCAACAGGTTCTTGACAGCTTATTATTTTTCATGTTACAACACTTCTTTAGGCTGTTTAACACATCTCAGCTTTTGTTCTATCTCCAATACTCTGTGTGTTCTTGCTTGCGCGTGTGTGTGTAAGTGAGTGTGCATGCATGCATGCAAGTCTGTCAGTGTGCATGCATGTCTGTGTTTGTGTTTTGCCTGCTCACGTATTTATAAAGTATATAATATGTGCAAGTGTGAACATCCATGTAATGCTGAATTTGGATGCGCTTCATTGAGAATTAATATGAAGTCACTGAAGTGTTTCTGGTCCAAAACTAATAAGAAATGGATTTATTGTAAAGGTCATTTACCTCCAGAGTGGTTATTGAATTTCTCCTGAAACTTGCCCTTTCCTACAACAATTACAAATCCTCATCTCACCATCTAGTAAGCAATCTATAAAGTGTAGCCTTTACACAAACCTCCAAGTAGCCTTTACACATACCATGTAAATTCTCAAATAAAATATATGGGTAGTGAAATACAAGCACGCATGCACACACACAAATATCTCATGGCTAAGGTACATTTGCCATACATCTACAGCAGTGTTTCCCAAACTGTGGAGTCTCCTGATATGAAAATGGGGTTGCGGGGGAATTTCCAATATCCCAAAATATACAAATTATTTAGTCTTTAGTCTCAAAATCAATGTAATGTGGTTAACCTTAAAAATAAAAACTAATTCTAAATCTAAAAGTTTGAACCAGAGAGTTGCCCTCAGATTGTGGGAAAGGCTGCACTTGACTCAGTACCTATGAAACCACACTATTGCAGAGAATATATATTTTTTTATCAAATAAAAACTATTGCAGACTTTGATATTACTGTTTGCAATTGATATGGCGAAAACAATGTGAGAGGCACAGGAACAGAAACTCTGTGATTTAGCTAGCATTCAAGAGGAAACTGACTGAACGACTCAAAAACTCCCCACATCATGCTCTCCAAATGGACGTTAACTGTGAGGACAGAGATGCCCATCTATTGACTTTTGTTAGCCACATGTCGGGAGATGCTATTCACGAGGACCTGTGGTCTATCTCACGATTCCCAAGCATGAAACCGCACAGGGGATGTTCAGTGTGCTGTGTGGCTACAGTATGTTGACAAAAAACAGATTCCATGGGATCGAATTTTGGGGTTTTGTACAGATGGGGCTCCATCTATCACGAGACAGTGATCAGGCATCTGCACTCTAGTTACTATATGAACGTGTCTGCCTCTGCCATATGGAGCATTGTATGATACACCCACTGAACTAAAATATAGTGCCTTGCGAAAGTATTCGGCCCCCTTGAACTTTGCGACCTTTTGCCACATTTCAGGCTTCAAACATAAAGATAGAAAACTGTATTTTTTTGTGAAGAATCAACAACAAGTGGGACACAATCATGAAGTGGAACGACATTTCTTGGATATTTCAAACTTTTTTAACAAATCAAAAACTGAAAAATTGGGCGTGCAAAATTATTCAGCCCGCTTAAGTTAATACTTTGTAGCGCCACCTTTTGCTGCGATTACAGCTGTAAGTCGCTTGGGGTATGTCTCTATCAGTTTTGCACATCGAGAGACTGAAATTTTTTCCCATTCCTCCTTGCAAAACAGCTCGAGCTCAGTGAGGTTGGATGGAGAGCATTTGTGAACAGCAGTTTTCAGTTCTTTCCACAGATTCTCGATTGGATTCAGGTCTGGACTTTGACTTGGCCATTCTAACACCTGGATATGTTTATTTTTGAACCATTCCATTGTAGATTTTGCTTTATGTTTTGGATCATTGTCTTGTTGGAAGACAAATCTCCGTCCCAGTCTCAGGTCTTTTGCAGACTCCATCAGGTTTTCTTCCAGAATGGTCCTGTATTTGGCTCCATCCATCTTCCCATCAATTTTAACTATCTTCCCTGTCCCTGCTGAAGAAAAGCAGGCCTAAACCATGATGCTGCCACCACCATGTTTGACAGTGGGGATGGTGTGTTCAGCTGTGTTGCTTTTACATCTGACCAGAGCACCTTCTTCCACATGTTTGGTGTGTCTCCCAGGTGGCTTGTGGTAAACTTTAAACAACACTTTTTATGGATATCTTTAAGAAATGGCTTTCTTCTTGCCACTCTCCCATAAAGGCCAGATTTGTGCAATATGCGACTGATTGTTGTTCCATGGACAGAGTCTCCCACCTCAGCTGTAGATCTCTGCAGTTCATCCAGAGTGATCATGGGCCTCTTGGCTGCATCTCTGATCAGTCTTCTCCTTGTATGAGCTGAAAGTTTAGAGGGACGGCCAGGTCTTGGTAGATTTGCAGTGGTCTGATACTCCTTCCATTTCAATATTATCGCTTGCACAGTGCTCCTTGGGATGTTTAAAGCTTGGGAAATCTTTTTGTATCCAAATCCGGCTTTAAACATCTTCACAACAGTATCTCGGACCTGCCTGGTGTGTTCCTTGTTCTTCATGATGCTCTCTGCGCTTTTAACGGACCTCTGAGACTATCACAGTGCAGGTGCATTTATACGGAGACTTGATTACACACAGGTGGATTGTATTTATCATCATTAGTCATTTAGGTCAACATTGGATCATTCAGAGATCTTTACTGAACTTCTGGAGAGAGTTTGCTGCACTGAAAGTAAAGGGGCTGAATAATTTTGCACGCCCAATTTTTCAGTTTTTGATTTGTTAAAAAAGTTTGAAATATACAATAAATGTCGTTCCACTTCATGATTGTGTCCCACTTGTTGTTGATTCTTCACAAAAAAATACAGTTTTATATCTGTATGTTTGAAGCCTGAAATGTGGCAAAAGGTCGCAAAGTTCAAGGGGGACGAATACTTTCGCAAGGCACTGTAGATACACCGAGAGCAACTGGCAGCAAAAGATCAGAGTGCAGAACTCAGATACGCAGCAGGTAATTTTGATTGTAAACTAAATTGTGCACGTCTGTTCGCAAAACTATGTGTAGAAATGGGATCAGAGCATGACAGTCTTCTATTTCACACTGAGGCTTGATGGTTATCGAGGGGGGAGTGTTGGAAAGATTTTTCAAATTGAGAGTGGAACTGTTGTAATTCAAAATAGATGTTAAAAAACAACTTTGTTGACTTTCTGTGTAATGAAAAGAAAATATCATCTTGCCTATGTAACAGACCTTTTTGGGAAACTGAACAAACTGAATGCAGGCATGAAGGGGAAATACAAAAAAATTATACAGATGAGTGACTGAATCAGCTAAATCGATTTGACTGTGATCCTGGTTCAGTTTACACGCTGATTGAGCTGTCATGTGACCGAATGCTGCAGACAACGCATTCACAGGTCACTACGGTTCCTGACTCAAAGGGAATACTGTGCCGTCTCCCTCTGAGCATTAAACCGCATGGTACGCTGATTCAGTGCTCTAATCTGCATTAAAAACAAATATTGATACAGGTTGGATGTGACAGGAGAGATGAGGTGCGCACTATTGCTCCGGTGCAACATGCATCCAGCACACCCATCTCCTTAGTGGTGGTGAGATAAGAGAAATGATGTCAGACTAATTTGCTCTCATAAATGACTGTCATAGAGTCCCACATAAGCATCTAAGCCCTGTCTAAAGCCAGGGGAGGTTATAAACTATATGGAATTCTGTAATTGAAGAAGGTCATACCAAGAATAATTATGCCATTTAATTTAGAATTTCAAGACCCCTTGACCTATCGACAAACCTGTATAAAACTATTATTTGATAAAATATTTGATTTCCCCTTACTGCTACGAGCCCATGCAAACGCACTGATGAACAGATTCACTACATGGAGCAACAGATAGTCTCCCCCAAAATCTAAAGGAAGTTTGTTCAGAAGTGTCTGTCCTATTTCTGAGGGATATTTCTTTGGTATTTAACCCCTTGTTTTTTTGCACTAAATTGTCTAAGCCGCGAGAGTGTGGGTTCTACTAAGCTAAATGGAATACTTTAAAGAAGGTCATACTGAAAGGGGTTCACCTAGGGGTCATGATAGGGGTTGTACCAAATGTTTGATGTATTATAATAATTGATTATGCTTACGTTGTATTAATAGAAGGGGAGGGGTTATAAGGCCCCTCCTTACATTTATAGGGCCATAAACTACAGATTAACAATATATATTCATTATAGAGGTTTAGTATTGTTCCACAGTTGTTTTCTAGACTCTTCCTCTTATAAAGAGACCCCTTTGAGAAATGTGTGACTGAGACAGAACTCTGCAGGGGAGTGTAGGAGATAAGGGACTAGTCAGACATTCCACAATAAATCAACTTTGGGGAGTGGACATTTATTACCTAGGCCTTAGAAAACACTGGAACTATTGTATCTCTCTTGCAAGTTTATATAGCTGTGTATGCATGGGCTTGGTCTGAAGAGTGGAAGGAAATGATGTATACAGCGACATCACAAGGGCTGGACTTCGGGTTTAATAAAATAACTTGGGAACTTTTAAATTCTGCACAACCCACTCGGAAACATGCATAATGTTCCTGATGTCAACCTCTGTCTGCAATTGCATTAATAAAGGTTTTGAATGATTTAATTAAAGTTATTGTCAGAATGCTAATTTTACCAATGAGCCAATGATTAACAAGGAAACAAACCCCAACAATACCAAGGATAATTTTGCTATTTGATTAAGATGTTTTTTTATTCTCCCCAATTTTGACTTTGTCTCATCGCTGCAACTCCCCAACGGGCTCGGGGGGCGAAGTTTTAGTCATGCATCGTCCGAAACATGACCCGCCTAACTGTGCTTCCTAACCCCCACCCGGTTAACCCCAGAAGCAAGCCGCACCAATGTGTTGGAGGAAACACGGTCGCTAGAGTGCGATGAGTCAAGTAAAGCGTCCCCGGCCAAACCCTCCTCTAACTCAGACGACGCTGGGCCAATTGTGCGCAGCCCTATGGGACTCCCGATCCCGGCCGGTTGTGATACAGCCCAGGATCGATGGTGTGTGGTGACACCTCTAGCACTGCGAAGCAGTGCCCTAGACTGCTGTGCCACTCGGGAGGCCCTGATTTAAAAATTTTAAACCCAAGTTTCAAAATAAATCAAATCTTTATTTGGCCTTACTGCTTTTAGCAGTTAATTCACTACATTGAACAACAGACATTCCCAACAAACATAAAAATCTACAGAAATTAGTTTCTGAAGTGTTTGTCTTATATCTGAGAGTTATAAAAAAGACCGGGGCACATTGTTATTATTATTATTTTTTACATGTATTTGACCCCTATTTTCTGGCACTAAACAGTCTCCATATACGGTGGGGCAAAAAGTATTTAGTCAGCCACCAATTGTGCAAGTTCTCCCACTTAAAAAGATGAGAGAGGCCTGTCATTTTCATCATAGGTACACTTCAACTATGACAGACAAAATGAAAAAAAAAATCACATTGTAGGATTTTAATGAATTTATTTGCAAATTATGGTAGAAAATAAGTATTTGCTCAATAACAAAACTTTATCTCAATACTTTGTTATATACCCTTTGTTGGCAATGACAGAGGTCAAACTTTTCTGTAAGTCTTCACAAGGTTTTCACACACTGTTGCTGGTATTTTGGCCCATTCCTCCATGCAGATCTCCTCTAGAGCAGTGATGTTTTGGGGCTGTTGCTGGGCAACACAGACTTTCAACTCCCTCCAAAGACTTTCTATAGGGTTGAGATCGGAGACTGGCTAGGCCACTCCAGGACCTTGAAATGTTTCTTACGAAGCCACTCCTTCGTTGCCCGGGCGGTGTGTTTGGGATCATTGTCATGCTGAAAGACCCAGCCACGTTTCATCTTCAAGGCCCTTGCTGATGGAAGGAGGTTTTCACGATACATGTCCCCATTCATTCTTTCCTTTACACGGATCAGTCGTCCTGGTCCCTTTGCAGAAAAACAGCCCCAAAGCATGATGTTTCCACCCCCATGCTTCACAGTGGGTATGGTATTCTTTGGATGCAACTCAGCATTCTTTGTCCTCCAAACACGACGAGTTTTTACCAAATGACCATATGACATTCTCCCAATCTTCTTCTGGATCATCCAAAAGCTCTCTAGCAAACTTCAGACGGGCCTGGACATGTACTGGCTTAAGCAGGGGGACACGTCTGGCACTGCAGGATTTGAGTCCCTGGCGGCGGAGTGTGTTACTGATGGTAGGCTTTGTTACTTTGGTCCCAGCTCTCTGCAGGTCATTCACTAGGTCCCCCCGTGTGGTTCTGGGATTTTTGCTCACCGTTCTTGTGATAATTTTGACCCCACGGGATGAGATCTTGCGTGGCGCCCCAGATCGAGGGAGATTATCAGTGGTCTTGTATGTCTTCCATTTCCTAATAATTGCTCCCACAGTTGATTTCTTCAAACCAATCTGCTTACCTATTGCAGATTCAGTCTTCCCAGCCTGGTGCAGGTCTACAATTTTGTTTCTGGTGTCCTTTGACAGCTCTTTGGTCTTGGCCATAGTGGAGTTTGGGGTGTGACTGTTTGAGGTTGTGGACAGGTGTATTTTATACTGATAACAAGTTCAAACAGGTGCCATTAATACAGGTAACGAGTGGAGGGCAGAGGAGCCTCTTAACCTGTTGCGTCTACCAAACCCGGATCCGGGATTCTATTTACAGACCTAAGCTCATTACCATAACGCAACGTTAACTATTCATGAAAATCGCAAATGAAATGAAATAAATATGCCATCTCTCAAGCTTAGCCTTTTGTAAACAACACTGTCATCTCAGATTTTCAAAATATGCTTCTCAACCATAGGAAAACAATAATTTGTGTAAAAGTGGCTAGCTAGCGTAGCATTTAGCGTTAGCATTAGCGTTAGCATCCAGCACGCAAGATTTCAACAAAAACATAAAAGCCTTCAAATAAAATAATTTACCTTTGAAGAACTTCGGATGTTTTCAATGAGGAGACTCTCAGTTAGATAGCGGATGCTCAGTTTTTCCCAAAAAGATTCTTTGTGTATTAGAAATAGCTTCGTTTTGCACATCACATTTGGCTACCAAAAAAAAATAAAAAATTCAGTCCTCAAAACGCGAACTTTTTTCCAAATTAACTCCATAATATCGACTGAAAACATGGCAAACGTTGTTTAGAATCAATCCTCAAGGTGTTTTTCACATATCTCTTCAATGATATATCGTTCGTGGAAGCATGGTTTCTCCCCTCAATCAAATGGAAAAGTACAAGCAGCTGGCGTTTGCGCACCGAATTCCACGCAGGACACCAGGCGGACACTTGGAAAATGTAGTCTCTTATGGTCAATCTTCCAATGATATGCCTACAAATACGTCACAATGCTGCTAACACCTTGGGGGAACGACAGAAAGTGTAGGCTCATTCCTTGCGCAATCACAGCCATATAAGGAGACAATGGAAAACAGAGCTTCAGAGATTCTGCTCATTTCCTGGTTGACGCATCATCTTGGTTTCGCCTGTAGAATGAGTTCTGGGGCACTTACAGACAATATCTTTGCAGATTCTGAAACTTCAGAGTGTTTTCTTTCAAAAACTGCCAAGAATATATATGCATAGTCGAGCATCTTTTCGTGACAAAATATCGCACTTAAAACGGGAACGTTTTTTATCCAAAAATGAAATAGCGCCCCTAGAGATCAAAGAGGTTAAAGAAGAAGTTACAGGTCTGTGAGAGCCAGAAATATTGCTTGTTTGTAGGTGACCAAATACGTATTTTCCACCATAATTTGCAAATAAATTCATAAAAAATCCTACAATGTGATTTTCTGGATTTTCTTTTCACATTGTGTCTGTCATAGTTGAAGTGTACCTATGATGAAAATTACAGGCCTCATCTTTTTAAGTGGGAGAACTTGCACAATTGGTGGCTGACTAAATACTTTTTTGCCCGACTGTAAAAGGTATTACATTCATTTTTTCAACTGGTACCGGGGGACTTTCAGTCGAGTCTTGTGAGCCCTGTGGGAGTCCAAGAGCAAAACTGACATGTACTTGTTTGTAAGAGCCTCACCTTTCCACAGAGTGGTCACAGTGTTTAGCCCAAACTGTTCAGACGCTATGAGCTGTATGGACGCTTGTGGAGGTTGCAGAACAAAATGGACAACATCATTGCGTTCATGAGAGTCTCGTCTTTTCATAGTGCAGTCATAGTTTCTTGGCCAAACTGTTCGGACGTTACATACGATTTTGTGAGAAGACCGATTTTAATTTCATGGTCTGTCAAACACCGCTCTAGCTCTGTCACTTATCATGAGGAAGTGTGATGTAGGTGAATGTGGTGGATTGAGAAGCATACAATGCAACAAAAAAAACAAATATCTCTAGCTTAAACTGCCAGATTTGTATTATGCTAATTGGATTTCTGCAGAGGTGTTAACCTTTGGCGGTTAAAAGTACATGATGGCTAGTTGATAATACAATCAGAAAACTGTTAGAACGTTTTGTAAACATTGTCTGTTAATTACAAATTTCTTTCACATGGTTGGGGTCACGAGAATTTTCAGGTAACAAAATGGGGTCGCGTGCCAAAAAAGTTTGGAACCCCTGATCTACAGCAAAGCACTTCCATGTATAAAGCAAATCAATTTATTTATATTAATAGTGACCCTGTCCCTCTAGCTAGGTTTAAAACTTCTTCAGGGTAGGGGGCAGTATTCTGAAGTTTGGATGACTGAGGTGCCCAAAGTAAACTACCTGTTACTCAGGCCCAGAAGCTAGCATATGCATATGCATATGCATGGTGCTATTGGATAGACAACACTCTGAAGTTTCTAAAACTGTTAAAATATCGTCAGTGGGTATAACAGAACTGATTTGGCAGGCGAAATCCCGTGGTCAATCCATCCAGGAATTATTTTTGTTTGAGGTCATTGGACTTTTCAATGCTTTTCTATGGGAAAGTCAAATAATTAGGACCCAGATTGCAGTTCCTATGGCTTCTACTAGATGTCAACAGTCTTTATAAAATGTTTCATGCTTGTTTTTTGAAAAATGAAGAAGTATTCCTATTCTTTCGAAGTATCCCTCAGAAGGACTCTGGTCTTTTGGCGCGTGTAAATGAGTGTGCACTCCTCGTTCTTTTTCTCCAAGATTTGTTAACAGTATATTCCGTCTTAAATTTTATCGATTGTTTACATATCAGAGTACCTGAGGTTGGATTAGAAACATTGTTTGAATTGTTTGGACGAAGTTTACAGTTAACTTTTTAGATTCCTTTGAGTTGGAACAGGTGGATTTCTGAATCAAACGCGCCAAATAAACTGACATTTTTGGGATATAAAGAAGGACTTTATCGAACAATACGACCATTAATTGTGTAACTGGGACCCTTTCGATTGCAAAAAGATGAAGATCTTCAAAGGTAAGTGATTTATTTTATCGCTTTTCTTGAGTTTTGTGACACCTGTTCAGGTTATGAATTTATGTTAATGCAGGAAGTATGTGGACAATCAAATGCTATGCTTTCGCCGTAAAGCCTATTGTAAATTGGACAAAGCGGTTCAATTACCAAGATTCTAAGCTAAAGAATGGCGTATAACACTTGTATTTTCATGAATGTTTAATATTACTACTTTTGTATTTTGAATTTTGCACTCTGCAATTTCACCGGATGTTGGCCAGGTGGGACGCTACGGTCCCACCTGTCCCAAAGAGGTTTTAAGGTTGGAAGGGAGGCTCTGATGCAGTTGTCAGTTTTAACAAGGGAGAAGACCAAATTAATCAGTTACATGAATATGAATAGAATTGAAAGCATAAACTCTGGAAATGGAAAATCTTAATAAGTCTTTCCCGTTATGTGGGAGAGGATGCTACTCAATGATGAAGTATGCAGATCACAGGGGAGAGTTGGGCCTTTTTTAATCAATCTGTTTTTCTCACTCTCTGTCTATGGCTATGCTTCTTCGGTCTGTCTCTCCCATAACTTTCTCTGGCTCTGCCTGCCTGTCCCTCCCTTACGTCTTCTCTCCCTTCTCCCTCTCTCGTTCTTCCTCCTTCTTGGTTTCTATCTTTCTCCCTTTCTGCATGTCTTTTTGTCCCCCTCCTCTCTATCTCGGTCTATATTCTGCCCTTGGGTATGAGGTGTGTGAGGGGAGCGTGAAGCAGTAACCCCCAGTGCCATCCGCCCGCCCCCCTCTCAGAGCGATCCTCTCTTAATGAACATGGCCACTCGTTAAATCTTGACAAATGGACGTTCCAGCCCTTAACGAGGGTAGGGGCCAGCATCTATTACCATCCGCGCATATTCACTGAGTTAACACTAATATGAAGAAGGCTTTAATGAGAGTTGTCTTGACAACTTAAAGGATGTTATACAGAGTTCATTTGCCCGACCTGAATTCATAACAAGGCCCTTTTTCACTGATTCTCTCTCTCTCCATTGTGTGTCTGATGAAGATCATCATAGTGCTCCATTAAAGTTTCTCCTCTGGTTAAGTAATGAAGCGTATGCCGTCTTACAGCACAGTCAGGGGTTGAAGCATATTGTTTCATAAGATTTTGTCATATAGTCCTTGTGATGTGCTCTTATTGTGTGGGTAGCAGACAGGTTCGTCTTGTGTGGGAAAAAAAATGCTTTACCTTGCTAAAGCACAACCAATCCATGTCATTTTTTTCATCCATGCCCTGATGAAGAATTTCATTCACACTATCCCATGTCACCTTCATGCTTAATTAAGGATCCACCCCTTTTATTCAATTTTCGGCTAAAATGACATATCCAAATCTAACTGCCTGTAGCTCAGGCCCTGAAGCAAGGATACAGTATGCATATTCTTGGTACCATTTGAATGGAAACTCTGAATGTGGAAATGTGAAATTAATGTAGGAGAATATAACACTATAGATCTGGTAAAAGATAATACAAAGAAAAAACCAACCGTTCTTTTGTATTTTTCTTTGTACCGTCATCTTTGAAATGCTAGAAAAAAGGCCATAATGTATTATTACAGCCCAGGTGCAATTTAGATTTTGGCCAATCGATGGCAGCAGTGTATGTGAAAAGTGTTAGACTGATCCAATGAACCATTGTATTTCTGTTGAAAATGTATCAAGACTACCCAAATGTGGTTAATTTGTTTATTAACAACTTTTCATGTTCAAAATTATGCACTCTCCTCAAACAATAGCATGGTATTAATTCACTGTAATAGCTACTGTAAATTGGAGAGTGTAAATTGGAGAGAGTAACAAGAATATAAGCTTTCTGACAATATCAGATGTCTATGTCCTGGGGAATTTTCTTGTTACTTACAATCTCATGCTAATCGCATTAGCCTACGTTAGCTCAACCGTCCCGTGGAAGGGACACCGATCCCGAAGAAGTTTTAAAAGTGCAATATAGCCCACAGTGTCACACCGCCCTGAACCCAGCGCCCCCACACGGAGCCCTTACCCACACAATTATTCAGGGTGAAATTAATTAAATTGGACCTCTGATGAAACTGGCACAGGGTTTGAGTCAAAATAGTAATCATAAGTACCGAATGAGAAACCCAAGTAGGGCAGCAGCTGGATGGAGGGAGGAGAGGAGCGGACCGGAATAACAAGATTCTTCTCTGGGGCCCGAGAAGGAGAACGGTTCCATCCTCCCGGAACGGAAGGGCTGTCAGGAGGCTGGAAAGCTCTGCTTCTCCTCTCATTAGGGGGTAGAGAGAGGGGAGAAGGGACTGGGACAGGGAGCCAGGGACAGAGACTGGAGAAGGACCTGTCCTATGGGGGCCATTACACAAACTTCACCCTAACTTTACAACTGTCTGACTGCCACTTCCACTTTGCTACATTCACATTCTCCCTTTATTCGCTAGTTCCTTCTGTTCTTACTTCCATTCCACATCCCAAACGGCGGTTATTGTAATTCATACTGAACAAAGAGAACCCTCTAGTCTCTCTAATCTAAGCAGCAGTCCAACCACTCATTCGGAACATTAGTGACTCATACTGATCAGCCTTTTAACTGCAGGACCTCAATTACTGCCACTGTCAATTTCTCTCTTTCACCCACAGTCTGAAAGTGAGCTTTAGTCACTAAAGTCCCTGAATTAAATCATTGGGTTTTTAATGAGTGACTATAATTACAGGACTGTCATCCAGTAATAACTAAAGAACTAGCTGCTTTTATGAATGTTGCAGCCAGGCAACAAGGACTAAATTAGTCATTGAACGTATTGTAATATATTCATACACCTGCCTTGAGCAATTGAGCACGGATAGCCTTAGGCCCCCTATACCTCTGTGAGGCACTACCCAGATAGCCTGGCCTGCCGGTGACATCACAGTGAACGTAGCATGAAAGGGACAGCAGCCAATTAGAAAACAGTATTTCACCACTTCAAGGTCTATTTTTAACTCAGGCAGAGGGTCAAGGGGGAGAAAAGAGAGAGAGCAAAGGAGAGAGTAAGAGAGGGAGACAAAAAAGGGGGAAAGAGTAAAGAGAGTGCTACACTTGTGCTACACATTTCCCAGTAACTTTAGTGTATAGCCACTAGTGAAGCAAGCTTACAAACAACTACATAACTGTGCAAGCAACTTTTCATCTTAACCATTTAACAGTCTTGAATAATGCAACCAAACCACATTACACTTGTGAATAATGCAACAATTCACAAGTATGTGCAGACAATTCAATGGTTAATTTTCTTGTCCGTACACATGACTTTTTTAGCTTCAAGCTAAAGCTAACAACACGTCTTCATCAAGTAAAGTTCGCCTATCAAAAAATAATGATTAGCTAGTAGCTACCCTTCTCATATGAATATAATAGTACAGTAGCTCTACCTTACAACATTAGAACAAACAAATCTTAATTTTTACAAATATCGTGCAAATCACTACATGTGGTAAAAGCAAATTGATACTGAAAACGAGGGGAATTCACTGTTTCACGTAGCTCAGGTCTGCCATTTAAAGCACCTTTGACGTTTTTCTTTCTTAAAGCTATGACGACAATTTTTGAATGTAACAGGCTCTTACTGCAATTTCAGTTAAAACTCAATGAAACAAGTCTCAAATATAAGGAAAACGTTGACACGCTTCAGCTGTTTCAAAAACATTGCTCTGGCATTACAATTTTTACTGTTGGAGTGTTGGGCTCAACGAGACAACTATGTTTATACTGCCATGCTCTGGGGTGGGTGGCTCTCGAGGAAGACTCGCCTGTGACTTCCGGAGGTAGCTGTCGAGACGTAAGAAATTCACAAATTTACATTACAGTAACGGCTCTCAAGAATCGATACCTCTCAATAATCTCCCGAGACTCTCCTTAACTCACGTCAATGTGAAAAGAGCCTAATTCAAATTGTGATGGCAGTACATTAGACTCAGACCTTTGCTCTGCAAATGGTAATAGTGGGGGATGCTAGATGCCAGCAGAAGAACATACATCTCTGAAAATGATAAACATTGGCTCACCTCAGTGATGGCCTGAGATGAATGTCCCCTCATAAATAAGTAACGATGATAGTCCATTACTCTGCACAACACAAAGGCAGATCGATGTCTGCCACCTGGCACGGAATGCGTGATATCATAATTGGCGCCTAGCAACCGGGTGCAAACTCGGCGCATTGTTATTAGAACAGAATGCCTGGTAGGGGCCCAATCCCATTATAAAACGCAATTGTTCTAAATTAAAATGGGAGATCCAGAGCTGCTGTAGCCAAATAGGCCTGTCTAGCAGTCAACAACTTCCCTTGTCTGCACAGTTGGAGAAAAATAATAAGAATCTGAATAGGATGCCTCCCCGAGGACAAGCCATACAATATAATTTCCACATCTCTCTTTTTTTGCAGAACACTATGAAGTCTTTATGGGTGTGATGATAAATAATAGGCTTTACATAGCCAGGGGAAGCAAATTCAAGTCTCGGGGAAACATCAGGAAGATGGACAGTGCTACAAAGTCCACAGGGGGCAGAGGGATGGGCCTTACATGGGGCTCTGCAAGTGAACAAGTGAACATGAATATTAGGCTGTGTCCCAAACCAAACAAAGGTGATCTCCCACAAGTTGCATTCCCACTGGGCACAAACAAAGGATAGGTTTAACAGAGCAAATTAAATGTGACCATAATTTTTCACTCATATCATTAATTATGATATTTAGGCCTATATAGCTTAGATTTTTGTTTGAGATGGAGACGTGAATCCAAAATATCAATTATTGATTTGTAGTCAAATTGGAATTAAAGCCAGTCAATGGCACAGATGGAGCTATCCAAGCAGAAGATAAATCTCCTTCAGATGTTGACATTTGGTTGCGTTGACAACCAAACAACTCAATATCACTTTTGAAATACAATAAATAGCCTACGAACTTGTCGACAAGCCAACAAATTATATGTTGAATTCAAGTCTCCAACTGAATCAAAAATATAAATTAAAGAATGGGATTAAGCCAATGGCAGTGTACATCTCCTTTAAATATTGATATTTGGTTGCTATGTCAACCAAACATAATTCAATATAACTTTTGTAAAACAGTAGGCCTAAATAACCTAAAGTTTAGGATATCAAACAAATTAATGTAACATTCAACTTTAAAATGAGTAACACTTTCATGGCTACATCCATGCAACCAAACATTACCAATTATCCACACTGAAATGACGTGTTCTACCTTGTGGGTTTATTGTCATTGTGTACAATTTACTGTCATTGTGGTTTTCCTATTCTTGTTTCCCGATCACTGCAGTTATCATGTAAAGTATTACAGTCCCTGGGAGAAGGGTCTCAGAGTATGTCTTTATTCTGGCACTGAGACCAAACGCTGTGCTCAATAAAATGTGTAAATTGTAAGATTAGTGGTAAATACACTCTACACACCATTAAAGAGGAAAAAGTTCCTAAAGAAGAAAAAGTTCCATTCACAAGGCCTGAGTGATGTCATGCCATTGTTCAGCCATTGTTTCCTTTTACAGTGCCTTCAATTGAATCACCTCCGCATGTCACTCCGACATCAAGCCTCTTTTTTTTGGTGACATTTAAGCTATAATAACAGACAGAATTCTCAAGGTTTTCTTGGCGACATGTCTATTCAAATCTTGAAACATCTTTGTGCGTCACAAAAACAATTGAAAAATATTAGTCACAATAGAACAAATAAATTGCACAGTTTTCTCAGAGTGAATTGTGGTGATGTTGTTCTATTTTGGCATCTGTCTTGGAAAATAAATGTTCATGCTTCCAAGTGTCTAGCTTTGTAAGCACTTCAATGAAGAACATGCTTTGTTTTTCTTAATCCTCTTCCTGCCTTTTTCTACTTACTTTATTAAATTGGATAACTTTTTGGATGCCTCTGGTTGATTTAATTTCACAAGAGTACTTAGCAAAAGTGAAGGGAATCACAGCTGTGAGCTGCCCAGTGACACGAGCCTACCAGATGAGCTAAATTACTTCTAAGCAACACTGAAGCATTCATGAGAGCATATGCTGTCCCCGGCAACTGTGTGATCAAGCTCTCCGTAGCCGATGTGAGTAAGACCTTTAAACAGGTCAACATTCACAAGGCCGCAGGGCCAGATGGATTACCAGGACGTGTACCCCTCAGGGGTGCGTGCTCATTCCCCTCCTGTACTCCCTGTTCACCCATGACTGCATGGACAAACATGACTCTAGCACCATCATTAAGTTTGCCGATGACACAACAGTGGCTGCATCACCGCTTGGTATAGCAACTGCTTGGCATCCACCGCATGGCACTACAGAGGGTAGTTCATACGTCCCAGTACATCACTGGGACCGAGCTCTCTGCCATCCAGGACCTCTATTCCATGCGATGTCAGAGGAAGGTCCTAAAAATTGTCAAAGACTCTAGCCACCCAAGTCATAGACGGTTCTCTCTGCTACCACACGGGAAGAGGTACCGATGCATCAATTCTGGAACCAACAGGACCCTGAACAGCTTCTACCCCCAAGCCATAAGACTGCTAAATATTTAACCAAATAGTCTGGGTAGCTATCTGCACTGACCCTTTTTGCACTAACTTTGTTAATGTAAGCTGCTGCTACTGTTAATTATGCATTCTGTTGCCTAATCACTTTATTCCTAATTATATGCACATACAGTATCTACCTCAATTACTACCTCGTATCCCTGCACATTGACTCGGTACTCGGTACATAGCCAAATTATTGCTACTCATTATGTATTTATTATTACTTTCATAATTAGGTGTTATTACTTTTCTATTATTTTTTATTTTTTTTATCTCTCTTTACATTGTTGGAAAGGGTCCATAAGTAAGCATTTTACTGTTAGTATACACCTATTGTTTACAAAGCATGTGACTAATAGAATGTGATTTGATTTGTATGGAGTGACATATCGTCTGTGTTGTGACACTATTGTGTATTCTGACAGGCACACATCATCTTTCCTCCTGTCCATTCATTTATCTCCCAAGGATCTCGGCTCTACCTCTCATCCAGTTCTCTTCAATTTATGCATGTGTGTGTGTATGTGTGGCACATGGTTGAGTGAGTGTGCTTCTGTGCCTGTGTGTGTATGTGAGTTTGTGTGTGTGACACGTGAGAGTGTGTGTGTCACATGGACACTTGGAGGAGGAACGGGTTGGTTATGCTTGGGTGGTAAATGCAACAGATGCTTCCCGTCTCGTCTCATTTAATTTCCTCCTCATCCTTTCTTATTAATTTTTTTCTATTTAAAAACAACCACGAGGCGAAGATTAATTGCTACTGGGTGATTCCGCCTCGAAAAGACCTTTCAACATCTCCCACAACTGGACAACTGTGTCAGTGTTACAGTAGAACCACCTACTCAATTCTTACCCCACCACAACTGGCCCAAATATTCCCCCTATACACCTGATACAAAGACAAATCAAATCACAGTACCTTCATAAAGTATTCACATTTTGTTAAGTTAAACCCTTATTCTAAAATGATTTTTTTGTAATAATCCTCAGCCATCTACACCCAACAATGACACAGAGAAAACATTTTTTTTAGAAATGTTTGCAAATGTATTAAACCATAAAAACATAAATAACACAATTTTAATCAGGTGCATTCTGTTTCCATTGATCATCCCTGAGATGTTCCTACAACTTGGAGTAAACGTGTGGTAAATTCAATTGATTGGACATGATTTGGAAAAGCATACACCTGTCTATATAAGGTCCCACAGTTCACAGTGTATGTCACAGCAAAAAAACAAAGCCATGAGGTCGAAGGAATTGTCCGTAGAGCTCGTAGAGCTCCAAGACAGGATTGTGTCTAGGCACAGATCTGGGGAAGGGTACCAAAAAGGGTACCAAAAAATGTCTGCAGCATTGAAGGTCCCCAACAACACAGTGGCTTCCATCATTCTTAAATTGGAAGAAGTTTGGAAACGCCAAGGCTCTTCCTAGAGCTAGCTCCCCGGCCAAACTGAGCATTCGTGGAGGAAGGGCCTTGGACAGGGAGGTGACCAAGAACCCGATGGTCACTCTGACAGAGCTCTAGTTCCAATGTGGAGAAGGGAGAACGTTCCAGAAGGACAACCATCTCTGCAGCACTCCACCAATCGGATCTTTATGTAGAGTGGCCAGACAGAAGCCACTCAGTAAAAGGCACATGATAGCCCGCTTGGAGTTTGCCAAAAGCCATCTAAAGACTCTCAGACCATGAGAAACAAGATTCTCTGGTCTGACGAAACCAAAATTGAACACTTTGGCCTGAATGCCAAGCATCATATCTGGAGGAAACCTGGCACCATCCCTAAGGTGAGCAATGGTGGTGGCAGCATCATGCTGTGGGGATGTTTTTCAGCGGCAGGGACTGGGAGACTAGTCAGGATCTAAGCAAATATGAACGGAGCAAAGTACAGAGAGAGCCTTGATGAAAACCTGGTCCAGAGTGCTCAGTACCTCAGACTGGGGCGAAGGCGCACCTTCCAACAGGACAACGACCCTAAGCACACAGCCAAGACCACACAGGAGATGTTTCTTACAATTCTCTGAATGTCCTTGAGTGGCCCAGTCAGAGCCCGGACTTCAACATCTCTGGAGAGACCTGAAAATAGCTGTGCAGCAACGCTCCCCATCCAACCTGACAGAGCTTGAGAGGATTTACAGATAAGAATGGAAGAAACTTCCTAAATACAGGTGTGCCAAGCTTGTAGCGTCTGTAATTGCTGCCAAAGGTGATTCAACAAAGTACTTAGTAAAGGGTCTGCATACTTATGTAAATGGCATATATATATTTATTTTCGTAATAAATTAGCAACAATTTCTAAAAACCTATTTTTTTTTATTACGAAAAAAAAAAAAAATGCCATTTACATAAGTATACAGTGCGTATATTGGAACTCGTCCCTTTCCCGGCTTCCACATTCACCATCTGTCATTACAAGCATTTTCCTGAAATAGTTTTCTAAAGATGCAGAGGTATTTAAGCCCTGTGAGCCAACCACCCTCTCCATCCTTATCCGGCTATCCGACACTAGTCAATCCTCCCTCTTTAACCCTCCCTTCTCTCTCTCCCGCTCTCCCCTCTGTTCTCTGCCCCCCCCCCCCCCCCCCTCCAGATTAATGAGCTCAATCAGGGGGCTTGTTCAGAATAACTCCTCTCAGCACTCAATCCATGGGTTCACTCTCTATGATATTACTATTTAAGAACCATCCCTCAAATTGTTTGCTGTCCAAAGTCAATCACTTTTCATTCTGATTCATATAATTGGACAAGCATCGTGATTCACAACAGGCTGTTACTTTGACACACTTGTAGTGACATTTTTGATATGTGAGATGTACTGGGTCCATCCACTGTCAACCTGCATGAACACAACTTTTGACACACTCAAGTCCCCGCAACACAAGAGTTTAACTTCTATCATTCTTGCTCTACACAATGCATTAAGTAATTGAAACTTGCCTAGAAAGTAGTTAACAGGCTTCAGCTCGAAACTACAGTTAAATAACTTACAGTGTTGGCTGCGCCTGGGTCTGAAGCATGGGATACAACCACTTACTTACAGTGGTGGCTGTGGCTGAGTCTGAAGCATGAGGATACAGTGCCTTGCGAAAGTATTCATCCCCCATGGCATTTTTCCTACATTGTTGCATTACAACCTGTAATTTAAGTAGATTTTTATTTGGATTTCATGTAATGCACATACACAAAATTGTCGACATTGGTGAAGTGAAATTGAAAATAATAACTTGTTTCAACATTAAAAAAATAAAAAATAATGGAAAAGTGGTGTGTGCATTTGTATTCACCCCCTTTGCTATGAAGTCCCTAAATAAGATCTTGTGCAACCAATTACCTTCAGAAGTGACATAATTAGTTAAAGAAAGTCCACCTGTGTGCAATCTGTGTCACATGATCTGAAAGTCCCCAGAGTCTGCAACACCACTAAGCAAGGGGCACTACAAAGCAAGTGGCACCATGAAGAACAAGGAGCTCCCCAAACAGGTCAGTGACTAAGTTGTGGGGAAGTACAGATCAAAGTATGGGTTATAAAAAAATATCAGAAACTTTGAACATTCCACAGAGCACCATTAAATCCATTATTAAAAAATGGAATGAATATGGCACCACAACAAAGCTGCGAAGAGAGGGCCGCCCACCAAAACTCACAGACCAGACAACAAAGAGAACAAAGAGAACCCTGAAGGAGCTGCAAAGCTCCACATTAGAGATTGGAGTATCTGTCCATAGGACCACTTTAAGCCGTACACTCCACAGAGCGCACTCTGAAGAGTGGCCAGAAACAAAGTCATTGCTTAAAGAAAAAAATAAGCAACCACGTTTGGTGTTCACCAAAAGTGGGAGAATCCCCAAACATATGGAAGAAGGTACTCTGGTCAGATGAGTCTAAAATGTATATTTTTGGCCATCAAGAAGAGCGCTATGTCTAGCGCAAATCCAACACCTCTCATCACCCCGCGCACACCATCATGCTGTGGGGATGTTTTTTTTTTTAAGAATGATGGATGGCTCTAAATACAGGGAAATTCTTGAGGGAAACTTGTTTCAGTCTTCCAGAGATTTGAGATTGGGAAGG